>NC_036639.1:10003957-10023845 GCF_002806865.2 Cucurbita pepo subsp. pepo | reverse complement strand
TTTTTTTTTTTTTTTTTTTTTTTGTGGTGGTTAAGTTTTTTCAAAATTGATTAAATAATAATAATAATAATAAGTAATTTTTGGGTAAGAGAACTATTTCTAAAATTAATAAAAATGAAAGTTAATAGATATTATTATTATTTTTTTTTTTTGTTTGGAAAAAGAAAAACAATAAATTTTAAGCCAATTTCAAACACTAAAATTCGAAATTTGAAAGTGCAAAAATTAAAATAGAAGAAAATAATGGAAAATATGTTTGATTCCTACCATTTGGGCCTATTTTGTTTTACTACTTTCTAATGTTTTCTTTAAAATAAACATTTTTTTAAAAACTTTTAATTGCATCTAAATAAACATTTTTTTAGAAACTAAATTTTATAATTTAATCAAAAAATTATTTTTAAATAATAAAAAAAAAAAAAAAAAAAAACATAGAAAAGTGAAGTGAACGGAAAATATGTACGTACGGGGAAAGGAAAAACAAACATTCTTACAGTTTGCTTTCATTTTCCAATACGATATTCAGCTAAACAAGTCATGCTTCCAACCATTCTTAACAACAAATCATAAATAAAAAGATAAAGAGTTCTTAGAGCTCTCTCCCTCCATGGAGGAAAGAATTGTGTGGGCATTGCCTTAACCAACCAGACCTATCCACCATTTGACAAGTCTTCTCAAAACGGATAACAACTAAACTAAACTAAACCACCTGCTCCACAGTTCAGCAACCGAACTCGAAAAAGTAGAAGTTGGATGTTTACAACTTCTGTCTCACTCAACTCTCCTTTTCATTCTTCATGTAATGTAAACACACAACAATCATGGGAGCTTTTGGGTTCGTTGTTGATCATTACGCCATGCCATCCACCGTTACAAGTCGAAGAAAAGAATATCTACTCTCAGATTTACAACTATACATCTAAAGGCTATTGATTCTACAAACAAGTTTCTATTAGATCTTATCATCAGCTAACCAGTGGTATTCTTGATTTGCACAATGCAACTCCCAAGATGAAGAATGATGTTATAAGCTCTCTTTCAAAATTTGATATGAGTTGTTATACCTAATAAAGGAGTGGCCGCTTTGAATCTGGCTTATACTTTGCAGTGATTTACAAGGCAGATAATTCAACTTCTTGATTGCAAGGACGATATGCCACAAAGGTGCTGTCATTGGTGAAGGAACCAGGATTGAAGCAAGTGATTCCTGTGTATTTGAATGCTTGTTGCTTACTTCTATCCCCCAGAACTATCTGCACAAGCCAAATAAAAGTTTATGCAATGAATGCAGTTCAGTGATAGCAGAACATTATCATCTATATGCAGTGACTGTTCATCATCTGTTTCCAGATGATGAAAGAAAGGGTATCCAATTTTGTGGATAAGTAGATCGTTTAAACACTAGCTAGATTCAGATATATATAGGTAAGTACCACATGAGGAGTAGGATAAAGATGAAGACAGTGGTCATAATTCCAGATAATTGGTTGAATAACCAGAGGAAGAGGGCAGAGATGACTTTGATGAGTTATGGTAGCAACAAGCTGCAAGAGAATCATGAAACAACCTTAGGGCCTCCACATATAAATATCTAAAAGAGCTAGAATTAATATACAACAAATAACTAGACAAAATAACAGATATATAAAAGGAAGAAAAATCACATGTTCAAAAGGATCACTTGTTTCTTCTGTAGATGGTGGTATGAGACAGGACCGACGCATTCTGTAAAGTAGGTCCTGTCGGAAAAATACAATTTCTTGGGTGTAGAACCTAACCCTGCATCCAAATATGACAATTATCCACCACTATGGAGTAAAAGGGGCACGTCATTCACCAAAGATAACATAATTTCCACTGAAATTGGTTAAGTTGTTTTTAATCAAGTCAAAATACAAAAGAACCTATAGGGACCAAAGTGGACATTTTGAAAGTTCAAGAACCAAAATATTATTTGAACTCTTTTAATGATCTTTCAAATGAAAACTATTTAGAGGGTAAAAGTTACAGTACATTTTCAAGTTTAAGATTAAAATTGCAACAAGGTACAATTTGATGAAACTAGAGATTTAGAAAGAAAATTGATACTATCAAGTTTGGAGGTAAGAATTAATTTGTTTCCTTCGAATGTTTAAACAAAAATTCAGTTTGCCAAAGGGAAAAAGAGATTCATTTCTAATGTTATCTGCAGAAGTGAAACCCCTCATGGAGAATCATACCACAGCGAAAGACTAGGAAGACCGTTAGGTTTATAAGCAATCAATCGAAGTATTCACCTGCAAGGGTTACTTGAGAAGATGGCATTTGGGACGTGCATCTGAAGCTCTTCGGTTAAATACTTTGGCAAAGCACACCTCGGTAAAACTGTTGATGGTCCTATAAATTCAATGGGAAGAAAAATTAAGAAAATCTCATGTATATTTAAGCAGAAGGCGAGGAACTTATTTACAAGTAACTACACAAACCTGCATCATCTGGACCAGGAATAAAAAGAAACTTGCTATGCTCTTTTAACCGTGGACGAGCTGCTATCATTTTTCCTAGCTTACCGAATTGTAATCTGCACACACTAACTCATTATGTCTCTTGAACTCATGTCAATAACATCCAATACATACAGAAAACAATTGTGATAATACTTACCTGAGACTTGAGTAAGAATTGAAGGCAAGATTACATGGACGGGAACAAAAATTCCCCATCAAAACAAACAAGGAAGGAACGATTTCCACATTCTCAAACCCATCAAGAATTGTCTCCAGTTTTCCCATGGCCTACCACATGATCAAATTCTGTTAAGGCACCAAGCTTCACAGACACAATGCACGTAAAATATAAAGAGGTTATTCTTCACCTCTTCACTATCCAACCAAATGTCAGAGAGTATGACAAACATATCATTAACGGCTCTCTTTTCCAGATCTGCAAGCCTGAGCTATTGATGATCAAGGGCAACAAGTTGATTGCATGGGATGCATGTGCGTACACCACTTTAATAGCCAAAATTCAGTATAATAAAATATCAACAAAAAAAGCACATCAATCCAATGCATGCATATTAAAAGATCCTTTTCATAGCAGAGTAAAAGAAAGGGGATACAGTCTCCTCTTTAGTTAGAGAACCACCTCCAAAGAAGTCCTGGCCTGCTAGCAATTTAAGAGACTTGTCCCTGTCCTCTAATGGAGGAAATCCACAGGTAATAACCTTAACAAAATACACCCAAAAAAATCAGCACGTTAGTAATATGAAGAACGGTATTTGAAATATACTATGAAACATGTGCTAAACATCTTCCAAAAAGTTTCAATAGGTATCCTTGTGCTTGCTAGCAAGTGAGAAAGTAAATCACAAGAACAAAATCCCAAGCAAATTCAACTTTTAGAAGGTAGTACTCATGGATAAAGGAAGGAAAATTGCACCTTCACCTTCAGTTTTGTTCTAAATTTCAACCTTCAGAGAAGAGTGTGAGCAGAATTTGCCCAAAGAATCAAAAATATGTTTAAGAAAAGATTTCAAATCTTTGTGTAACCTTAAGTTCTGGTATACCTAACGAAATATTAATTATCTAAACAAACGGTGGTATTCGGCACTTGCCAATTGAGAACTACATGAAATATAACTGAGAGGTAAAACTCTGATCAGGACCAAACAGAACCCATACCGTAGCCTCGTATGATGATCCTCTCATAAGCATGTACAAACTTTGGAAAATATTTGAGTCCAGAAGGAATTTAATTCAGGCTATTTCCAGCTGTGCATTATAAGAACAAAAGGCCAGCCCCTTCCGATTAAACTGTCCTAATTTTTAAGTTTATGTTTAAAAGAACATATATATGATGTGCAAAGACGTTTTTTTTTAATGTAACCAAGCATTTTAAAATAACAGAAATTGTGAAGACCCCGTAAAGCAAGCTTAAAAGTACACATTAGCAAGAGGAAACATTGGACGACCAGTTGAAAAAAATAGCATTTTTTTCTTTTTTTTTTTATATTTATGAGTGTTAGAACCAACTAGTATGAACAAGTTCGACAACCATATGCCTCTGCTACATTTGGTTGTGATGGTAACTAATAAGATATTAAATTCTAGGTAGTGGCCACCATAACTTGATCGCATTTTTTCGAAGCATTTTATTATTCACATTAATCTTCATTACCTACTAGATAAACCCATGATAACTTGGTAGAGAAAAAGCGAAGAAAAGGGGCAAAGTTTGAAAGAAGAAGAGGGATAAGAAATGATTATATAGAAAGAAGAAGGGAAAACCAGGGGCCATTTGGAAACAGAGGAAGTGGTAGGCTTAAAAGGAGTGTTGATTCTGGGGGAGAAAGGGTTGGAGGCCCCTAAGATTGAGAAGAAACCGGTTTGGGGATTCGGAAACAAGTGGTGAAATTTGATGGATTTTGTNATTGGGAAAAATTCAACCAGCTCTCTATAAAAAAACCTAAATGCAAACGCATGTCACAAACCTTGAAAATGCCCTCCACGAGCATCTCTCCTTCTGCTACAACGATGGTGTTCTCTGTAAACAGGCCTGTAGTTATCTTGTGCTGATTGTTAAAGAAAATCAAATACCAAGTCATCTTCAAATATCAAACAAGTTTAGATTTTTCCAAATTATAGAGGATGTCTGTAAAGGATATAGCACTAGATAAATTAATTTCCACAGACGCAGTAAGGTCCTCCAAGTAAAAGTGACCATCCTCCATCTGAGAGATCACTCCCATAACCCATTTCCTCCCAGTTTGCCCCACCAGAGACTGAATAGGAGAAATCTGGGGAACATATCACAAAAGAAATTGCCGTAAATACTCAGGATTAACTGCAGAGGGTACCAAGGTAAGTTCAAGATCAAGAGAAATGGAGTACCTCACAGCTTCCAAAATGAGACATGCCAGTGTCAAAAGCGGGTTTTGAGAAATGCTGATCTCGGGAGAGCCTTTGGGAAAGTAGGAGAAACCTATCTCTATACAAAGCAGCTTTAGCAGAAGCATCCCCATGAATTGGAAGGCTTCCTGTGTGCCTAAAATGGAAAAGAAATGTTTTAAACAAGTTATCAGTTGAAGTCCACTATATGCACATCTCTCTTTTCTGCAGGGAGTTTACCCAAAAGTCCAATTGGCGGTTATCATTCTTCAATTGTTCACCAATTACTCAGATAAATATACAAGGTGGGAAAACATACATGTAGAAGATCTTCTTGATGGGATCATAACGAAACTTGGAGATATCAAAAGCGTCAATGATGCAAAGAGCCGATGTACTAGTACTGGTATCGGGACATTCTTCTCCCGCTTCATCAGCTGCAAGTAGAATACTGACAACCCGATGCACCGCATCCTTGTCTATTATCGAAGATTGCACTGCCATGGTAGCAAAAAAACGACGAAATCGTCCATGAGAAGGAATGAAATGACCTACAGTATGAAAGAGAAAAAAAAAAAAAAAAAAAAAAAAAAAAAAAAANATATAGCATTACAGGATTCGTCATGAAGATGGTCGAGAACCAAATCTATGGCGTCGTCTTCGCAGCCATCGAAACGAGAGGCAAAGGAAACAATTTCTGCGAGAGCATCTAGTTTGATGCTGTAACCTCTGATTTTTGATTTCCTCTGAACCTTTCGCCTCAGAGTGGATTCGTCCATCTTCAGTGCAGGAATCTGCGGAATTGAAATGAATAGAAGATGATGGAGTTGAGAATGTTGGATTGATTGGCGGCAATCTGCATTCTTACTCCCTGCGTTGGAGGGAAAATCAAATTGCTTCACTAAACCCTAACAATTTTGAACTAACATTCTTCTAATCTTTTAGGTTTTGTGTCTGATTCTTCCAAGATTCTCTAATAAGATGTAAGATCCCATTTTATAATTTAATTTTTATTTTCAAATTCTTGTTTGCTTTTTCACTTTCTTTTTTCCTTAAAATATTTGAATTTTTAATCCAAATTTCTTTTTTTCTTTTAAAAAAAAACTTAAAAAATGAGAACGTGCAAATAATTATATAATTAAATACAATTATGTATACATAATTGTATGGCAATAAATTCGAGTTGTTTCGGTTCAACTCAAATTGGTTTTAGAAGAACTCATGAACCAGCTCAACCCAGTCTAAAAAAAAAAATGATAACTGAGCCTAAACTATACCAGTTGGGTTGGGTTAGATCAAGGAGATATTGTTGTTGCATAGGTTTAAGTCGTAGCCATATGCCAAATGTTTAATAGACAGTTTTACGATAGGGCATGAGTGCCCGAAAGTTGTCATTGTATGCTCCTGAGAGTCGAAAGATAGCGAGGCGGTTGGATCAAAGAGATATCGTTGTTGCATAGCTCAAGTCGTAGCCACACACCATTAAACATTTAATAGACAATTTTCTGATAGGGCACGAGTGCCCAAAAGTTGTCATTGTATACTCTCGAGCGTCGGAAGATAGCGAGATATCGTTGTTGCATAGCTCAGGTCGTAGCCACACGCCATCAAATGTTTAATAGAAAGTTTTATGATAGGAAATGAGTACCCAAAAGTTGTCATTGTATACTCTCGCGAGTCACATAGCTCAGATCGTAGCCACACGCCATCAAACGTTTAATAGACGATTTAGGACACGAGTGCCCGAGAGTTGTCATTGTATACTCCAGCAAGTCGTAGCCACATGCCATCAAACATTTAATAGACTGTTTTCTGATACGAGTGCCTGAAAGTTGTCATTGTATACTCCCACAGGTCACATAGCTCAGGTCGTAGCCACACACCATCAAACGTTTAATAGACGGTTTTTTGATAGGGCACTAGTGCCCAAAAGTTGTTATTGTAGACTTTCGAAGGTTAAAGATAGCGAGGCGGTTGGATCAAGGAGATATCATTGTTGCATATCTTAAGTCATAGTCACATGCCATCAAACATTTAATAGATGATTTTCTGATAGGGCACGAGTGCCCGAAACTTGTCATTGTATACTCCCAATGGTCAGAAGATAGCAAGGTTGCTATTGGATCAATGAGATATCGTTGTTGCATAGCTCAGGTCGTAGCCACACACCATCAAACGTTTAATAGACGGTTTTTTGATAGAACATGAGTGCCCGAAAGTTGTCATTGTATACTCCCGCAGATCGGAAGATAGCCCGGAGAGGAGGAGGAGGACAAACCGAGATCGAGAAACATAGGCAAAGTTGTAAATAGAAACATTATAGTTCATCTCTTTCATCATACCATCAGTACTCAAAGTCACAAACACAAAATTCACCAGAAACAAGAAAACTGAAGACAATCAAACAGGCAAGCCAACACACAGAGCTGACTTAAGCAAGCAAGCAAGCACACTAGCAGGCACCAGTTCTCTTGCCATCCACAAGCCTCTTCCAATATGCAGCTATTTCTCCTTCAATCTCCTTATCACTCTTCTTCACATGCTTTATAATTCTCTCACCATCTTCTTCTGCTGCTGCTTTCACAGCCACCCGAACCGGCAGCGCGTCGACTTCCTTCAGGACTTTATCGATGTCCGAGATCAATCTCTCTGCCAAACTCCGGCTGAAGTCCTCCCTGATCACGACACGTAGCACGGCGATGTGCTGAGCATCCGGTGGCATCGTGTAAGCTGGCACGATCCATCCAAACCTCCTTAGGTTCTCGGATATCTCGAACACGGTGTGCTTGCTGCTGTCTTTGAGAGTGAAGGCAACTAGGGGTACTCCAACATCCTTGGAAACTACCTCAAACCTTCCCATCTTCTCTATTCCTTCTTTCAACACTCTTGCATTCTCCTTGCAGTTCTCCATCACGTTTTTGTATCCCTTTGTTTCAGACAAACATCATATATAAATTTACATAAGGAAGCTAGAGCAGAGCAGATTCAGATCAAACAATGTTCGTGTCCAGAAATATAGGCTACCTCAATGCTACACTTATAGCAGACAAACTAACAAATCGTGCACGAATTTCTTAAAACAAACGTTAGCTAAAACTTCGGATTTACCTCGAAACCGAGCCGTATGAACTGATAATACTGAGCAATGATTTGGCTAGAACCTGTCAAAACATTCAGCAAATGAGCAAAGAAAAAGGAGGGGGAAATTGTTCACTACATCTTAAGAACTTGATTCTAAAGTCAAGAATCTAACGTCCCATCATGTTCGGGCATACTCAAAAACATGTCTTTAATCATTCAAACATACCCGAGGTCACCCAAGCGGGCTAAATCAATACTCGATTCAACTACCCTGACAGAGAGATGATATCAAAACTTTCAAGTGCTATCTATTTGTTCATTAATTCAAGTACCTTTAGAGAAGTTAAGAGTGAAGGTGGGTTGATCAGAACCAAGATAGTTAATATGGAACACAAGCTCATCAGGAAGATCCTCTTTACTCCTCCAAACAACCCATCCAACACCAGGATAAACAAGCCCATACTTATGGCCACTGACATTGATACTCTTCACTAAAGGCAACCGAAAATCCCACTCGAGATCGGGATAAAGGAACGGAGCTATGAACCCGCCGCTGGCTGCATCGACGTGAATTGGGGTATCCCAACCCGTTTCCTTATTCTTCTTAGAGAGCAGTTCATTAAGGAGTTTTACATCCTCAAACTCTCCTGTCAAAGTGGATCCCAAAATGGCTGCAACACAAATGGTGTTCTCATCCACAAGTTCAACAGCCTTCATAGGATCCATAACATAAAACCCTTCAGAAAGCTTCACCTCCTTCAGCTCAACCTCAAAGTACCTAGCAAACTTCTCCCAACACACCTACACACAGGATTCATTCAAGAACATAAAAGCCCCATTGAAGGCTTGATTGATACTCATTTCAAACAATTACTTAAACCATGAGCTCAAAGTACCTGCACATTAGCTCCAGTGACTATGTTGGGGTTATTACAGGGCTTGCCTTGAGATCTTCTTTTGTTCTGCCATTGCCTCTTGAAAGCAAGACCCGCCAGCATAATAGCCTCTGATGATCCCACAGTCCCTACACCTACAGCAGCCTCATCTTCTCCGATGGGGGCATGAAACAGGCGAGCTATCATATTCACACATCGATTCTGCAAAAGAAAATACAGATTACAAAGTACACCATAGAGCCTTCCTTGAGGCCTATGTAGCCTTCGAAGAGCCTCCCCTTAATCGAGGCTCGACTCCTTTCTCTAGAGCCCAGTCACTTTTGACTACACCTTCGAGACTAGCAATTTCTTTATTCGACACTTGAGGATTCTATTGACATAGTTAAAGGCATGGCTCTCCTAGTATGTTAGGAATCACGACTCTCTAAAATGGTATGATATTGTCCACTTTGAGCATAAGCTCTCGTGGCTTTACCTTGGGCTTCCCAAAAGGTCTCGTGGCTTTACCTTGGGCTTCCCAAAAGGTCTCGTGAGATAGTGTTTCTTACTTATAAACCCATGACCAACCCGTTAATTAGCACTCCTCTCCCAACCATCCTCAACAGCATATTCACACATCCATTCTAGAAAAGAAAATACAGATTTCTCCATGTTTTGGAACAAAATCACCAAGAATCAACCAAAACAGCCATTTGGGTTCAAATAAAAAGCACAAACCTGTAGCTCAGTGGTGACAGGGTACTCATCCATGTCCACATAGTTCTTGTTGAGAGAAGCCATGATCAGGTTATCACATTCAGGCTCCATCCATGTGGTAACAAAGGAGGCCAAGTTCAACCTGGGTATCCCATCAAGCATCAACTCATCGTGTATGATCTGGTACGCTGCATCTTTGGGTATCGATTTCTCCCCCATATTGAACCTGTAATATAATACCCATTTCATCATTTTCATTTTTCAACACAAAGCACAAGAGTTTCCAAGAATTTAGCCTACTTCGGCGGCGGAGAGCGGACATATCTGGAGCCAAAAGTGCAGTTCACAGAATCGCCGGAGTCTGCTACTGTTGTCAAAACCATATTTGATATTCAAACAGAGGAGAAAATAAGAGATTATGGAACAAACCCAGATCGGAGGAGGGTTGCGATCATATAACTTCATCTTCAATATCAATGGAGCTTGACTACATGATCGCGTGAAGCAACGAACAGACACGTATCGGTTTCGGGTCCCACCCATTTCTCATCTTCAATGATGGACAACCACAGCAGTGTTCATAGCACTTCAGCAACTTTTTCGTGCCCCCAATTGAACAGTTAGCGGGTTTCCGCGGCTGAATTGATTGTGACATTTGATTTAAATGAGCCGGTGAAAGTAATTGGGAAGGTTGGCGTTTTCGACATCTCCTCTATTAACACCTTGCTGATAGTATCAAATGGTAGCAGTGGTTATGGGACGTAGTACTCTTCCGAACTCGATCCGATATCATTCTTCTACTTGTTTGAAAGCGTTTGATATCAATTTTATATGCGTTTTTACTTCCAATTCTATGCACCATCTTTGTCAAACATAATACTCATGTCATCGTAACGTGGGAATGGTTTGGTTCCCAATCTTAAATGAAAAAAATGAACTATCAACCTAGTATGTTAGAACTTTAAATGTGATTTCATGATTTTACTTCAACCCATGATCAAATGCCTCTTTATCTATTTCGATTCACTTGAACTCTTCGTTCTAACCAAATATACTACATGTTAGTTCGAGCATCTCTACAACTGTTATGTATTATTTCTTGAGATGTCTGACTTTGCAATCTATAGCTGGTATCCCTTTCAAGTTGCAACTTCTTAGTAACTTCTCTTCTAACTAACTCTAGTAATTGTTGCAAGTAATCACAAAAAGATAAAAATTGTTAGTTACAATAATAATAATGAGAGGTCAAAGTTAAAAATCTACGCAAGAACTAACTATTTTTAAATAAGTCATTAGATTTCTACATTTAAGTCACAGAATAGATCAATAGCAGTTTGACAATAGATATCAAAATTACAATTTTTAACATTTTAAGTCCATTTTAAGTTCATGATAACATTTTCAAATAACTTTTCGTACCTAATACAATTAAGAAATCTTTTACTAAAATGGTTCTAGAGTTTGAGAAGGTGGGACGCTATCCCACCTCTTGACCGATGGGTCATACCCCCATTTCCTTGTTCATCATATTTTATGAAAGAGTATGAACTTCGTCTAACCCAAACAAAATATCTTAAAAATGAAATTCTTATCTCGTCGAAACTACCTTGCAAGCTATCTACCCCTACTATTAAAAAAGTAGACTGCCCCGATGACCGACACTCTACCTAAGATTTAGGAGAGAGAAAGAATGATGTATGTGGGCAGCAAACAAAAAGTTGAGTTAAGGCTTAGACAGATGTCGATTGGAAAGGTAAGGGCGTGGCACGGCGTTGACGTTCCTAAGATATAATAATGAACACTGTAATATCATATTCCTAGAAGTATGAGAATGGGTACTATACATTGACAAGTGGAAGGGATCGAAATCAAATGGAAATTGATTCCTGGTGTCGTCTTGCTCTTCAATTAACATAATAAATGATGCCATTCTGCCCCACAGTTACCACATTCGTCCTAAAGTCTTCATTTTTCTTTATCTTTCCTCAATTTGTCCAACATCCTATTATTATTATTAATCTTGATCTCCTCTTCAACCACCATCAAATCATACCTTTCAAAATTGCTTCTTTATCGACCTTATCGATTTCAAAAAGTATCAGTAATAGTTGTTTTATGTCCACTCTATGATATATTTGCTCAATGTAAACTCGGGTCATGTATCTATAAAAAATTCTCTTATTTAACCAAAATATCCTTGCAAGTTTGAGGTGAGCGATTTGATTGCTCTTCCCGAAACTCGTAAGTTGCTCTATTGTGCTGGTAGAATGTCATGTCACATGAGGATTGGATCATATACTATGCTTGATATATTTTTATAATAGCAATATGTCAATCATACAAAATTTAACGCAGCTCATCAAATGACAAATAAAGAGCTATCTTTGCATCAAATTTCCCAACTCCAATGTGCTCAATTGCAAGCATACTTATATACAAATTTAGCAATATCAAATCCAGATACTTGTATATAAAAAGCCTTCCCAAATATTTAAGCAATGATTTATTTATTTGAGATTCAAATTAGGAGTGAAGTCTTAACCACACTAAGTGATACAATTGGGCTCCTTATTCTATAGAGTGGAGGTTCTTGTATTACCGGACAACAGTTGGAATAATTTCATGAAAGAATCGTATCATGAAAGAAGGCACCGACAAAAGAAAAGATGCAATGTTGCAAGAACTTAATTGAATGAAGCAAAATAATTTTCATATTTAGTTTAATGCATCATGAAAGAGTATTTACTATTCGTTAATTGAGGTTTTAATGAGCATATAAAACGCATTCACCTGGTCGTCCTAAATAGCTGGATCTTTGTATCTTCGGAAAATAGCTTCAATGTCTGCCATCACTTCTGCCGGCAACGGCCGCTCCGTCGATGTGAAAGCATCAAGGTCTTCTCTCAGTTGATCCATGGACGTTGCACCGATTATCGAACTCGTCATGAATGGCCGATCTCGAGCGAACCCAAGTGCAAGCTGAACAGGAGTTAGGCCGTGCTTTTCGGCCAACTGGACGTATTCAGCTGTTGCTACCTGAAGTCGACAAAACATTAGAATAAAACATCTGCAGGACAGTTCAAATTCTGGCAATAAATTGAGGGCAACAACATTAAGGTTGTGACAGTTCAACTTCTGTTAAAAGAAGTGGCATAGTGAACTCATAAGTAAAAGACACCAACACGTTCCAAACATTTTAAGCTACTGTGCTATTCTCTTGTCTAATCGTTCAGCAGAACAGGAGAGAGGGAACAAACCTTAGCAAGAGATTTAGTGTATCTATCCATGAAGCCGGGGAAGAGGTTCAGCCTTCCTTTTCCTGTACCTTGAAAACTACCATCCAAGTATTTGCCACTCAGCGTTCCACCACCCAAAGGAGAATAACCAAGCAAGCCGATGTTGTAGTTATTTGGATGACAAACCTCAGCAAGATCGACTGCAGGTAATAAGCGGATGATATTTCCATTACAAGTGAACAAATACTAAAGGTACCATCAATTAATCATGGTTGCAGTTATCTGACTCATTATTTAAATCATTTTAAATTCACATTGCAATTATAGGTTGATTACATTGTTGGAGTCCTATATTTGCTAATTAAGAGAAAGATCATGGGCATGAGGACTTTTGGAGAAACAAAAAGGAAAGTCACGAGAGTTTATTCTCAAAATGAATAATATCATAATTGTGGAAGTTCATTGTTCCAAACAAGTGGTATCAAAGCTACGTTCATAACTTATCCATGGTAGACCTCTATTGGACTGGCAAAGTAGAGAAAAGAAGTTGGCCTATAGATAGTGCTAGGCGAATAAGGGGAGACTCAATGGTATTTTGTTCGAGAGGAGGATTGTTGGAGTCCCACATAGGTTTAGTTAAGGGAAAGATCATGGTTATCTAAATAAGAAACACTATTTCCGATGGCACAAGACCTTTTGGGGAAACCAAAAGCAAAACCATGAGAGCTTATGCTCAAAGTGGACAATATCATCCCATTGTGGAGGGCCGTTATTCCTAACAGCTATATACAAGCACAACCCAAAACCCTGAGTCCCAATTGGTCATATTTCACTGAACAAGGTTGATAGTTAATATGGTGCCATCTACATTGTATTTTTGTCTGCAAGATCCTTAAAAGTCAGTTTGAATGAACTAGAACTACAAAGCTTATAAGGAGTCTTTTCTAAATGTGACCAAAATCACTAAAAAGGCTTGTTTTGATCTTTCCAAGATCACTTCCAAACATTTCTAAGTTGCATGGTGGTGATAACAATTATATTTTTGCTGGAAGGTGGAAGAAATAGAAATCTAAAAAATGTTCTCTGCTATCTCCAATAAAAACTCATCAACGGGGTCATAAAGCATCAGATATCAAAAAGGCGAAAGAATCTTTAAAACTCTCAATAATTATAACCTAGAGAAACATATCAAAAGATAATTTACCTTCAAAGCGGCATCTGTTAAGAAGACTGTAATTATTTTGGATACTAATGATCTTTGGCAGTCCTTCAATTTTTGCTGTGTGAACAAATTCCATAACTCCATATGAAGTTTCATTTGAGACACCAATGTAGCGTATCTGAATAAATTCAGAATCACATATCAACTAGAGTGAAGCAAAAGAACAATACACAACGAAAACATTGTAGTAAACATTAATCTATCAGCAATTTTACATATTCATAATTCCTCAATCGACCAAATGATTTTTGCTAGCCATGAGATTGTATCTCAGACAAAGCAAAAATGCATTTCATAGTGAGTATTCCAGTTACATGCAGTTTGAACAATGCAGCTCTTCAGTAAACTGATTCCTACCTTAGCTTTAAAAAAATCAAGACACGACGTATTCCAAACTTAACCAAATAGGAACAACCTTTCCTTCTTCAATAAGTTCCTGAAACGCCTTCAGTTGCTCTACAAAAGGCACACTTGGCCTCCATTTTGAAGAATCGTAAGAAAAATCACCAAATAATGGCACATACCGGTCTGGCCTGAATTGAAACCAAACACATACTAAGATACAACAAGGAGAAACACATGATAACTTGAAAGAAAGGAAGACAAGTTATAAAAAATTATCACAAGTGCTTCTAGCTTCCGAGATGCAATGCACACTTAGTAGTCCCTTTATCTTTTTCAGTTTTTTTTTCTTTATAAATATATAAAGAAACCCACATTCATTGAGAGATGTGAAAGTACAGAAGAGAAGTCTCATACAATATCTCAGGCTGGCCAAGGAGCTTGGATTAAAAAAATGATTCCATTTGTTAATGGTTAATAATAATAAGGGACAATCACGAAGACCCACAAGGAGAAGACATTGAAGTGAGCAATGCTTCAAACCTCCAAATTATGAAAACAGTCTTATTATTCCTATTGAGTCGGAAACTTCAAACAATTCTTAAAAATCAGCCTGCCGTGAAACCATCTCATTCTTGCAAAAAGGGGGTTAGGAGGTCCTACTCCATCGTAGCCCTATCATCCTATGAGGAATCCACAATATCCCAAAAGAATATAAAAGGCTAAACTAGATATTTGTACAAATTCAAACAATATACCCATCTTTGTCACCTCTCAAGTCTCGCCTTGAGGTGATCAAATTGTGCTGCGTTGACTGTTCACTCCTAAGAAATACATCTTATAATAGTATTCTATAAGTTGCTTCCAATGAAAAATTGGAGGCTCTCATAAGCCACTAAAAGAAAGGACGACTCAAAAGTAAATAGTAAAACTAATGTGGGGGTAATGATGTTCTCCGAACATGCTTCAAGCACAGCTGAACTGACAACCTCATAGAAAACATTTATGCACAGTTTTAGCTACTTCCTACCAAGTTAAAGATTAATAGATAAAAATCAATAAACTCACCAATGAATTTGCAGCAAGTCGATATAATCAGTGTTCAGCCGCTTGAGACTTTTCTCTACACTTTCTCTAATATTATAACGATCAACCCGTAAGACTTCTGCCTTTTCACGCAAATAAGGTGATCTCTCTGAGTAACCACAGACTTTTGTCGCCAAAATAATCTATAGGATAAATAGCTCCACTCTTTCAGCGATTAAGAAATGAAAATTAAGGTGTCGTAGTTATCCATCATTCACATACCTTGTCTCTAGGTTTTGACTTGAGCCAGTTACCAATGTAGATGTCTGTTCTTCCCTGTGTCTCTTGTTTCATTGGAACTGGATACTGCCAAATTACAACTATTGCTATTAGAGGTATACCGTTAAGTGAAGAATTGGATTTGGAAGGCTACAAAGAGTCATACGAAAACTCACAGCCTCAGCAGTATCTATAATATTGATTCCATGCTCATAAGCATAACTCAGTTGTTCATGTGCTTCTTTCTCGGTGTTTTGTTGCCCAAAAGTCATCTTCAGATACACATTTGAAGTATGATCATCCAATAACACGAATAGATTAATTTCATGAATACATCATCAAGCAATTAGGCGAAAACAAATTTGCTATCATCGAAAGTGCTCCAGCATAAAATCTTCCTTCCGTACTTTTTAACAAAAGAAGAAACAAAAAGTGCATTCGAACAAAAATGCTTACCGTTCCAAGCGTAACTTCAGAAATTAGAAGGTCAGAGTCTCCGAGTTTCCTGTACTGCAACGAACTGGTGTTGCTTTTCTTGGCACAAACGCAAATCCGTCTTACTCTGTTCTGCCTTGTCGAAGAATTGGTAGAACGAAAAGACGACACTAAACAGTAGTTGCTAGCAGTTGTAGAGATCGCCATTGCTAATGGATATTTGGCTAAGGCGAAGGCACTGTTAACCTCTCTCTGTGCCTCACTGCCTCTTCTGTCTTATCGTAGGGAGCTCCCAGTTCCACCGTACAACTGCCTAAGCAAACGCCCCCGCCACTGCCGACGCCGCTTTTACTTCGAGATTGTTTGGGCTTCCCTCTAAAACAACCATATGGGCCTCATTCAAGCCCAGGCCCATATACTTTGACGATAGCCCAGGCCCATATACTTTGACAATAGACCAGGCCCATATACTTTGACAATAGCCCAGGCCCATATACTTTCACCATCTCGGATCTTAACTTTTCATTTATTTTTATTGCAATTAGAATTAGAAATGAGGTGAATTAGAAATGGGGTGTACATTCAACCCGACAACCCGGACCAACCCAACCCAAACTATAAGGGTTGAGTTGGGTTGGATTAGCATTTCAGGTAGGGTTGGGTTCATTTTTTTCAGAACCTGAACTGAATCGACTCGATTTCGGGTTCATGGACAAAACCTTCGAGTTAACCCGAGAAAAATAAAAATATATAAAACATATTAAGAATTTTCCCATGTTAATGGGTAATTATTCACATTTGTTATATAATATATTTAAATGTGAATAATTATTTAAATATATTATTTATTAAAAAAAATTGACATCCCAACCCGAACCCAACTCGAAAATAGGGGGTTGGGTTGTGACAAGTTTCGGGTTGAGTTGGGTTACCAATCCAACCAACCCGAATTTTTGGGTTATGTAAAAAAAAAAATCCTTCCACCCAACCCAACCTGTACCATATAAACCAAAAAATTTCTATTGTTAAATCTAATTTTTATGTCATAAAAAATATTTAATTTAACATTCAACGTCATTTTTAAATTTTTAAATTTCAATATATAGAACATGAATGTTAATGAAAGGACTCATTGTAACATATTTTATTGTTGAACCGACTCCAACCATGGTTAAGGCCAACCACGACAAGGTCGAGACCAACCATCCTTGATCTAAGGCTGAAGCCAATTTTCTTCATCTTTTAAACTCGAACCAACCGTGAAAACTCTTTGTTAATGAATTATCCAAACTAAAAGAGCGCAAAACAAGAATCTTACTCAAGTCTCGTAGCAAAGAGTGACGAGTATTCTCTTAGTTTTAGTTTTAAATCCTCAAATAATGAAGCTGAATACGAAACACGTGACAACTCTATACCGACCATTAATATTAAAACACGTGACAACTCTGTACCGACCGAATACTTTGAGGTAAGATTTTGCTCACTTCCTTATTTTGTACGCTACGCTCTTCCTTCTTAAACAAATTTTATTGTTACGTAAAGATGAAGTACAATATATTGTTCGTGGAAAACAATCGAAGAAAAATTGGCCTTCCCCTTTCTTACGAAGCAAAGTATTCAATAATTATGGTAAGGTTCCTTAACTTTGTCATGCAATTAATACTCAATTAAATGATCTATTTAATAGCTTAGTTTATATATATATATTTATTTATTGAAATGTCATATATGTCCCTTATTTATAATTTAGTTAAATTAATTTATAGCATTAACCTAATTTAATTAATTAAGAAACATATCTTATATAATTATTTGTATTTAAAAATTTCTCTAGGCCTTTTATATATTATTTTAAAAAATTACCTTTTATATCAAATTATTTTTTTTTATACTATTATCAATTAAAAGTGCTCGAACTTTCAAAAATACAATTAAAAAATTTGGAAATAATCTATGAGGCGTCGACATATACTTTTCATCTATATATTGACGGTAATTTTTTTTTTATAAAGATAAAAAGTTTAATATTATTTTTAAAATTTCATGAATATCTTTTAAATATTATTTTAGTAAAAATATTATTAATAAAAAAAAATTAAAGTTTTAAGAATATTTTATAAAAAATTTAATCATATTTTTTAAATAAATTACTGACGATTTCTATAAAAATTTGACGGTAAATTTTTTTTTTTAAAAAAAAAATTTAATATTTTAGATTCAGTTTTGGAGAGCTGTTTTTTTTTTCTTCTAAACTCATTTATTTAAATAATTGAATAAAATCTTTATTATATTAAAAAAAAATGGGTCGAACTTTATTTTTTATTTAAAAAAATATTTTTCTTATTATTTTAAAGGTTGATGTCTGGTAAATATTTTAAAACTACTTTTGAACTAGAAATCCATTAAAATATCAGACGAAAAAAGAACAATGACCAAGAACAACTTAATAAGGGTTATTGAATATTTCGAAACTATTTCTAGAGTAGAAATCTATTAGAACATTGAACAAAAAAAAAAATCAACTAGAGGTGACAAAAACTACATAACAGTGACGAATACGCTTGCGTCGAACAATATTCACGTATGTCAACTTCCTGTCGAAGATTCTAACGACTTTTTTATTCGGGCAGTTCTGAAACATTTATGAAAAATATAAATTTAAATATGTGCATTATATTACTAAAAGAACACACAGAAATAATGCATTGAGTAATATAAAATCTTGGTATCCATTCGTCCAAAGAAGTGAATTATTGAGTGAAACTCACAAAGGATAATAAATTATTGGTTTTTAATGTTATTTTCAGCATCCTCAAATGTGTCAGAGCCCAGCCAGTTTCCCAAGCAGTTCTAAAATGGGAATTAAGAAGCAATAATGATAGAGAAATGGCGATGGTGCGTAATTGTTCGGCACCCACTCTGAGCACTAATGAGTCAAGCTAACTTCGGATCACGTCGTCCACCGTCGGTCAACGTATGCTTAAGCCTTTGACTCCAAGAAGAAAGTTTTAGAAAGCATACAGAAAGATTTTGAGTGAGAGTTTGAAAGCAACGTGTTACCAATGACTTAAGTAGTATATAACTTTTTGAATAAGGAGAATTTGACAACTAGTTGCATCTCCAGTGGTATATAATGGGACATTTCATGCCTACCATGTCTGGAAATCATACAACATGAAAGCAGTAAAGGAAAGCGATAAGTAATACAAGGTAAGGGTTTCGACATGTAATAGACATGCGGGTCATGGACAATACGTCTTAGACAAGCATGACTGTGACACACGGTAGCAACAAGAACCATTCGTATTTCACAGCAAAATCTCGGAGAAATATTGATTGAATGAGAAAAAAAGTGAAGTATTTGTTTGAGAGTCAATGCCCGAACCATACAAAGTTTGGTTCAGACTTCAGAACCATACAGACATACAGACCGACCGACAGACAGACATGGAAAAACAAGTACGGTGCGTTCTTGACTCTCCCTCTCAGTGGTCTCTAGAGCTGAGAGATATTGAATCCCCAAAGGCTAAACTAACCAAAACCATTTAATAACAACAACAGCAATATTGGGTGTAAAATGGGCAGGAATGGGGGGAGGGATGGCAGCAGCTTGGCGCAGCAGCAGCAGCAGTAAATAATGGTTCAGCACATTCAAAGCCCTCAGCTAACCCTCCAAGATTCAAAACTCCCACATTCATCAATGTATTAATGTTACCGCAAGACAAGACACAAACAGTTGCAACCAAAACACAAAAAAAAAAAAAAAAAAAAAAAAAAAAAAAAAAAAAAAAAAAAAAAAAAAAAAAA
>NC_036639.1:9998617-10003899 GCF_002806865.2 Cucurbita pepo subsp. pepo | reverse complement strand
AAAAAAAAAAAAAAAAAAAAAAAAAAAAAAAAAAAAAAAAAAAAAACATAACAGTGTTCAGCTGAATATGCCACTTCTCAGGAGGAGCTATGACAATTTAAGGCTGTTTTGATTTGGTGGACAGTGGTACTAATGAGGTTATTAACCGTTGTCACTGATTCCAAATTCAGCTTCCCGGATGGCAAGCTACTTACGAGTATCTGAAACGCTACCGTCACCAACGACCCACCTGACCGGTTGTGCACGTCCGAGCTGCTCGATGCGCCCTCTCCTTGATCCTGTCGACCGTCCGGGAGAATCGCGAATCCTGATGGTAGTAAAGGAATGTTTGATGGATCTTCCCCACTCATTGCAAGATTCATGGCTGGTAAATCCACAGGGCAGTACACAACAAGTGATCCAGATGAGTCTATGCAACTCTCTTGGAGTATCAACATGTTGTTCTGTGTCGAATTCATAGCCTATTCGAACGACAAAAATTGTTTACACTAAATCAATACGCCTTCTAGTTGAGCTTGAAACAAGAACAAAATAACATTAATACTCACTCTAAGAACAGATATGCAGTTTCCTGGATGGGATCCGTTGGTGATATGAGCAACCTCTTGAACTGGATTGCCATCCGACAGGACATCCCACTGATGCAGCAATGAACTTTCAGTTAATGCTGTCGTTGTCATTATAAACTGTTTGAGATTTTAGTATCAACTACCTGAGATCTGGTTCTGTCATTCTTAAAGAAGTTAAAGATGGTTTGAGGAGGAACAGGGAGCCATATGGTTGTAGCTGCACTAAGAGCCACGCCGTTACGCTGACCAGGATCCATACTTTTATGAACCGAGACATAAACACCGACCTCATCCGTCCCAGATAGAGTCGTCCAACGGTGACCATGAGACGTGCTGATACTAGCACAGAAATTGTTCACCATCCGCTGTGCTAGTTTCATCATGCTTCTCCTTCCCTCTAATGATGGAATTACTGAGAGAACGAAACAACTGTTAGGAATCACGAACAAAATATCTCAAAGTCGACCAGGGAAGTTACCTCCGCCGAGATCCTGACTCGAACTACTAGTAACCATTGAACAGGCGAATCTTTCAGACGTTCGTTGAAGAGTTGCGAGCCACCGTTCGGCACCGAAGGCTAATCCGCTATGAATAAGATCTCTAAAAAGCCAATGAGTTGAGCCTTTATCTTCCACTTCCACATGCTCAATCCAAGTGACCTGTTTTTGGTGAGCATTGTAGAATGAGAAGAAACTCGAAAAAGTTCTAAACAATGAAGTTCAAATGGGAAAACCTTGGAATAACCATTAGGCATGTCCTGGATCAAGCAGCCCGAGGGAGAGCGACGACATTGAGAATGAGAAACCATTTGGCTTCCTCCGGTGACGTTATACGAAACATCGACTACAGCCCACGTTCCCTGCTCGATTTGTTGACTATATCTAAGAATGTAAAAATGGCGAGTCGGAACCAATGGGGAAAGTAGCTGCAATTCTAGGTACATCTGCAATTCCAACACTTTTGACTCAAAAATTAGGGAACAGAAAACGTAACACGACACGGGAAGATTGCATCTAGCTAGCTATATACCAGTTGCAATGAGCCATTATGATGACTTCCCAACATCCCGGACGATATAACTTCAATCGTTCTTGCACTCGAAACAATCGTCGGAAATAACTCACTCCATTTGTTCTGCACACTCAACTCAATTCAATATCAATAAAGAAACATTGAAATGGAAAGAGCAAGAGACATTAACATAGCCATACCGAGTCCATAAACATATCAACCAACGTTGCACTATTCACGATCACCACCCCGGAATCTCTAGACACTTCGGTACGAAAATGGAGATTCTCCAATGGCACATTGGCTCTTGGAAAAGCCTGTTCATACGTTTCGAGATCAAGAACATCCCGTCCATCGCTTCGTGATTTCATCCACAATGGTTCATTAGTTTGACAAAGCCTTAGCAACTCTCCCATGGCATTTGTAGCAACTTCACTCATCAGGGTCTTATCCATATTGGAGACATGAATTGGAAGAACACTTGAAGAACTTGCAGGAAGCAAATCAAGATCAAGAGAAGAACATCCCATTTCATGGGAACCAAAACTACTCATGGATAGCTCTAATGAAGAAAAATGAGATGGCTGAGAGATTGGCCGCCCAATGTACTTAGCCGCCATGCTAGACACTCTATCAAGCTGCCAAAATTTACATAATAGATATCAATTCAATTACAGAACAGATATCAATTCAGTTCTGTTTTAAAACCCAAATGGGCATTTTAAAAGACGAACACCTCTTCTTTCAAATGGGCATTTTCCATTCTTAATTTGTGTTCATCGAAGTAAGCGTCGTGAAGGGGAGGGCCGCCGCAGGAGGGGCAGATGACATTCTTGAGTGCCTCTCTGATGGCTATGTTCTCGCAACGAATCTTGTCGTTCTCTGCTCGAAGTGCGCTATTATCTGCCCTTTCATGTTGAGCCTAAACAATCATTAAAAATGGCGACACAGACAAATTTTAAGCTCAGGTGTAGAAGAGACAGACATAAAAACAAGAAAAAGACAGAAACCTTCATCTGGGTCCTCCTGTTTTGGAACCAAAATTTGATCTGTCGGGGAGCTAAACCCAGCTCTCTGCTCAGCTGTAATCTCTGCTTCTCATCCGGATGAGGGCACTCTTTGAACATTCTTCAAAATAATGCAATTCAGAGTAAGAACAGAAATAAACGCATTTTCCAGAAGATATCGAAAAGGGTTAGGAGGTTTACGCTTCGAGCCGCTGAATCTGGTTGGCGGTGTGACGATGGTAGCGTTTTCTACTCCGTCGTGGGTCGGAGGAGGAATCATTGTCCCAACCACCGCCGCCGCCAGTGCCGAACTCCATTGGGTAAATGCGCGTTTTCCGTTTCACTATCCACTACACTACAACCAAGGAAGAACAGAACAGAACAGAACAGAACAGGGGGGAAAAAGGCACCAATCCGCCGCCCCCCTCCGCCACTTCCGCCGCCCCCGAATCCCGAAACACGAGGTGGGTTGGTCTGAAATTAGAAATTAGAAACTGGGAAATGAAGGAAAGGGATATATAATGAGGCCCAGGTGTACAGCAGCATTAGGGAAAGGAAACCGGTTGATATTAAATGGCGATGTCCCCGCCCTCTCTCTACCTATCTCCTCCGCCGTCAACCGCCCATCTTTTTTTGATTTTTCGGCCAAACTTTTTTGAACTTTCCAAACTCAAATTCCCTGTTCTTGTTGTTGGACATGAAGCAGCCAAAATTAACACAAAACCCAATTAAAAAAACTCCATAGCTATGGTGGGTGTTCTTCCTTGTTCTTGAGGTGTTCTTGAGTTGTTCCTGATCAATGGGGGTTGTTGTAAAACATCTATAACACGTGGGGATGGTGTCGGAAAAGTTGGAACCGGTTATGTTCTTCCTTCTACGATGCCTTTCAACTCACAGCGCCGCTCCTCTCCTCTCTCTCTCTCTCTATACACTACAACCAAGGAAGAACAGAACAGAACAGAACAGAACAGGGGGGAAAAAGGCACCAATCCGCCGCCCCCCTCCGCCACTTCCGCCGCCCCCGAATCCCGAAACACGAGGTGGGTTGGTCTGAAATTAGAAATTAGAAACTGGGAAATGAAGGAAAGGGATATATAATGAGGCCCAGGTGTACAGCAGCATTAGGGAAAGGAAACCGGTTGATATTAAATGGCGATGTCCCCGCCCTCTCTCTACCTATCTCCTCCGCCGTCAACCGCCCATCTTTTTTTGATTTTTCGGCCAAACTTTTTTGAACTTTCCAAACTCAAATTCCCTGTTCTTGTTGTTGGACATGAAGCAGCCAAAATTAACACAAAACCCAATTAAAAAAACTCCATAGCTATGGTGGGTGTTCTTCCTTGTTCTTGAGGTGTTCTTGAGTTGTTCCTGATCAATGGGGGTTGTTGTAAAACATCTATAACACGTGGGGATGGTGTCGGAAAAGTTGGAACCGGTTATGTTCTTCCTTCTACGATGCCTTTCAACTCACAGCGCCGCTCCTCTCCTCTCTCTCTCTCTCTGTTCTTCCTCCTTTGACTTTCTATATTTTCTTTTTCATTTTCAATTATAAATCTTCCGATTCAAGTTTTACTCATTGATTATACTTACATTTATGGAGTAATATTCAATTTTTTATTTTCTTAAATTATTTTCATTTTTATAAAATATCAAATTTCTCTATTAATTTTTTTGGATTAAAAAAAAGTCAAATACGTGACTGTATCCGAGATGGAGATTCATTACATTACATTCGTACTTTTTCAACCGTGTAGTGTCATGATACGAGAGGAACCCAAGACCCACAATATACATTTTCCAACCTTGTTCTATCAAACATGTTGCTTTTGTAACAGCTCAAATCTACCACTTGCATATATCATCATCTTTAGGTTTTCTCTCCTCAAGTTAGCGTAAAGGTTTTTAAAACACTTTTACTAGAGAGACTTCTCCCTACCCAAGGTTATATACTGTAAGTAGTTGTTATTTTTCTCTTACTTGCTTATATAACGTCTCTTACAAAAATCTCTCTCAGCCCTCGTTTTCTAAAACCTTCTCTTAAAACCGAGGCCAGAGGCTCGAGTATACGTCGCTTGGCCGTAGGCGACGCAAGAACGAATTGGCTTAGCTCACTTATCGTTGGAAAGTGAGTGCCGCACAATGGCAAGTCCGCTGTCATTAAAACTGCGATCCACACCCTTGTAAAGAATCCTATGTTCTCCCCCCAACCGATATGGGATCTCACAGTTGCGGGTGCATGTTCAATCTTCTACAATCCAACCAATTTACTTTTACTAGTCCAAATCATTTGACTCGACCTTATCTGGAATCAAGGTTTTTCAGAGCAACCTTATAGCTCACATCATTTAGGCTCCCAATTAACAAAGTTTACATGTCTGAACACCGTCCAAGAAAAATCTTTAATTTTGTTTAATTTTTTAAAAAAATTAAATTATGTTTTTTTTCGTACGATTATTGTAGGGTTATAATTTTACACGAACATTCCTTAAAGTATACTATTTCTTCATATTTCGGGTTTTTTTTTTCTTTTTCTTTTTTCTTGCTGGTGGAAAATAAATTGCATATAAATGAGTAAATGCATTATTTTATTTTCATAAATAATGGAGTATCAATCGAAGATATATACAGAAATTATGGAATAATAATTCAACATATAATATATATTATATATATATATATATATATATATATATAT
>NC_036639.1:9991499-9998450 GCF_002806865.2 Cucurbita pepo subsp. pepo | reverse complement strand
TAAATGAAATATTTTATTTAGTACAAATGGAATTTTTATTATGAAATTGGAATATTTTGGTCATTTCACTAACTTATAGGTTAATTAAGAGACCAGTAATAGAGGTTAAGACTTTTATTATTATTTATTATTATTATTATTATTATTATTATTATTCATTTAATTCTATCTGGATTGCATCGTTCTGCTTATGTTTTTCCTTATTTTTTATAATTAAAAAAAAAAAAGAATTATTAATGAAATTTCAAAAAACAATTTTTTTTAAATCAGCCCCATGAAAAGACGAAAAACCCCCTCAATTAAAAAAAAAAAATATATTAAAATAATTTATCAATTTTTTACGGTGAAATTAAAAAAAAAAAATCAATTTTTTTAATGTAAAATCATTAGATTTAATTTTTATTTGAAGATTAATTTAAAAGAAAAATAATTAGACATTTATACCTTAAAAAAGTAAAGCTTAAAAACAAATTAAAATTTAATTAGGAAGGTTAAAAGTCATTTAAGCTACTCAACTAGTTAGCATTTAAGTGATAGTTGTCCCGCACTGGTCCCACATTAATGAGAGTGCACGATGCACTCTATTGGTCCCCTTCCTCCTCTACCTATACTTCACTCTGTAATTCTTGAACTACAGATTGTCCGGTTATTTCGCAAGCTTTAGTTTTCGTGATATTCATCCTAAACGGGACGAGAATTTAATGAAGGAGTTAGAAAAAATTTCTCCTCGTTAACTGAATGAGACTAGAGGAGACCGAGGACAAGAATTATATTTACCGTTCCTGTCTCTGGTATATTTACAGAACTAATCTATTATATTCATATAAGTGAGATGAGAGACCAACGAGAACGAGTATTATATTCAATATTCTCGTCTCTCAAAACTAACTAATTATATATATATATATAATAAATTATTAAAATTTATTAGCAAAATAACTCTAAAATTATATTTGGACCATAAATTTAATGGGGAAAAGGTAAAGTGTAATGGCCAGCTATTAATTTATATTTAAGACCAATTTTATTTATTTAGATTCTAATTTTAATTTTGACTTATTATATATCAATTAAGGTATGTGTTAATAAATAATGTTGATAGTTTCAAATATTTAACAAATTATTTATTTATTTATTTATTAATTTATAACTATTTAGTTCTAGAACTTTCTTCGTAATTTAGTTTTTAAATTAAAAATGAGTAATAATTTAATCTCTATTATATAAAATTTAATAAATAATAATCGTGAATTTTTATAGTTTTGTTTCTAATTAATATTTCAATTAAAAAATTTATTAAATATTAACGTAGTAAAGACTAAATTATTAAAAAAAATTAAAATACACCGACTAAATTATTATACATTAAAGTATAATGACTAAATTGTTATATATTATTGTTCAATAAAAAATTGTTACAAAATAATAATAAAAATACCGAATATCGAAAACTTAGAGTTGGTTTGAGCCTTGAGATTGACTTTTTTTTGTCGGGTCAACCCAGTTAACCCAAAAATAAAGTTATAGCTCTATCCTATTCTCAGACTGCTATGAAAGTTTAAAATATTTGACGTTTGTAACTGATGTTAGTGATTTGTTATGATTGGTGAATGTTTAATATTTGAGTTTTATGAGATTTTAATTATTAATATAACATGTAACCGAGATAAAATTATAAATATAATTTTGTAAAAAATAATTATATATATATATATATATAAAGAAAAGATCAACCCAACAACTTAACCCAACCAAAGGTTGAGTTTAGGGTTTAGGGTTTAGAGCTGAATTGGTCCGTGAATTCTGCTCGAGTTGCTCCGATCAATAACTTAATAAACCGAAAGTAATTGTGAACTCTGCTCGAGTTCCTCCAGTTAATAACTTAATAAACCCAAAATTATTTTTAATATAATTTTTAAATCTTTATTTATTAAAGTGGTTTCGAAATGATCGAAATTAAATATTGTTTCCTAAATGAATTAGTTTTTAAAATAATAAATTATAAGTAGAAGGTACACAGGTAGGGTTGGGTTGATGACACGAACGATTCAAATAGCACAAAGCATCGTCGTGCTATACACCCTCTCAACAACTATCCACAGAAGCATATGGTATATCGTGTGAGTAAGCCAAGAACGAGAAAATTCGAAGGGTCAACCCTTTGCGAACATTACAACCGATGAGTTATAACCTTTATTTATTATTAAAAGCTATATTGTAATTAAAAAACTAAAGAAAAAATATGTATGAAGGTCGAGGAAGTTGCAAAAGGATTCCCGAACAACCCTAGAATGATATAGAAGGTCTTAGAAATATTCCGACCAACTCTCCTGTAGAGGATTAGCTTAGGATCCCACTACTCGTCGTATTTGGTTAGGTATTGCTACTGAGCATGAATTCGAAAGTCATAATGATATTACCGAAAAACATCTTTATCATAATATTTTTGCGTCTCATTTCAGACAATTAACAACAATTTTTTTAGAGCAATTCATCCTTCCCGAACGCAACATACAACTCTCCATTATACTGCACTCTCCATTGTAACTAAAATCTCATAAAATTCAAATATANAAACTCAATGCATATTATATTAATAACTAAAATCTCATAAAATTCAAATATAAAATATTTACACGGTTACAACGCATCGCTAACATCAGTTCAAATTGGCAAATATTCTTAATATTACTAAAAGTAGGGTCGGGTTGTAATCTTATTTTCGAGTAACCGACGAAATTTTCTGTTTTAAAAAATTTAACCCAAACCAAACTGGAAAAAAAAAAATTTAACCCAACCCAACCCAACTCAACCTTTATAGTTTTAGTTGAGTAGACCAGATTGATCGGGTCATCGAGTCATTTTTAAATAGTTTAATGTGGCGTAGAAAAGATTTAATTTAATTGTAGTTTATTGAATGGGGAATGGCATAGACTCATCATTACATCATATTAATGAATATTAATATGAAAATAAAAAATATTAATATTACATAAATAATTAAATAAATATAAATGTTGTATTAGTTGAATTAATTGGAATTAAGATAAGAAATTTAAAATATAATTAGAAGATTGATAGTTGAAGTATAATTAATGGATAATTATGAAGCTTATTTAATAAAGGAAAAATGCTACTTTTTATTTTAAAAAAAAGAAAGGAACTAAAGTAGAATATTGAGTGATACACAAGACATTAGTTAAACAAAATAATAATTAATAGGTTAATATTAAATTGAATTTTTAATAATTTTTTTAAAAATAATTTTAAATTTTAAAAAGTTTTATTAATATTCTTCCAATTATTTAAAAAAAATTTAAAAAATACTCGTAAGATTTTAAAATTAGTATTATTATATCCTATTTTTATAAAAAAAATTCAATTAAATTCTTACAGTCAATATAAGGATGAAAATTGTCTATCAATACCTCATAAATTATATACAAAACGTTTTAATGTTACTTTGGAAATTTGATGATGGTGGTAAATGTAAATGTATTTTTGAAATTTTTAAAAGAATTTAAAACTTTTGGAGGTTAATGAATCTTGTGAAAATCGGGTGTTTTTTAAAATATTTTAAAAGTTTAAGGGTATTTTTAAATAAGAGTATTAGCGTATAGAAATATTTTTGAAATTTTTTAAAAGTTTAAGGATAGTTTTTAAATATTTTAAAAGTTCAAGGGTATTATTGAAACTTTTGAAAATTTATGGGTATTTTTTTAGACAAAGTTTAAAAGTATTTTTATTAATTTTTTCTTTATTTTTTCCGGTGCTGCTTTCAATTTTTTTTTAACATTATTCGATAATCGTTTGGTTTTGAATGGTATAAAATCACGAGAGTGTTCATGGGTTAGGTTGGATCGAGTCGAGATATTTTTTTAAAATAACCTAATTATTTGGATGATAATTTTGTTTTTAATCTAAATAACCTTAGTTAAATAATAAACTCAACTCAATCATAAATAATAAAGTATTTTTATTAATTTTTTCTTTATTTTTTCCGGTGCTGCTTTCAATTTTTTTTTAACATTATTCGATAATCGTTTGGTTTTGAATGGTATAAAATCACGAGAGTGTTCATGGGTTAGGTTGGATCGAGTCGAGATATTTTTTTAAAATAACCTAATTATTTGGATGATAATTTTGTTTTTAATCTAAATAACCTTAGTTAAATAATAAACTCAACTCAATCATAAATATTTTGGGTTAAGTTGGTTTCGATTATTTGGATAATTTATTTTAATTTTAATTTTTAATAAAAGTAAAAGGTTCGTACAACTTAGTTTCAATATATATTTTTTAAAAAATTATCTAATATAATAATAAATTATTTAAAAAATGGTGTGAGAGAATAAATAATAAAAAATAACAATTATGAAATTAAAACAAATCACTTTAACCCAAGAACATTGTTTGAGATTCGAATCACTCCACAAACAAGATCGATCATGTCTAGATTGAATGATTCTTGTTGATCAAATATCTCAATACAAGAACACTTGTTTGAGATTTGAATCATGTCTAGCTTGAATGATTCTTGTTGATCAAATATCTCAACACAAGAACACATGTTTGAAATTTGAATCACTCCACAAGCAAGATTGATCATGTTGAGCTTAAATGATTCTATAGCACAAATAAATAAATAAATAAATAAATATATATAATTTCGTAGGAAAAAAGTAAAAAAAAAAAAAAAATTAAAATTAACCATAAATTTAAGATAGTGATTAAAATTTTTGAGAGTGGAAAGAGTAATTTTAAATCATATTTGCAATAATTTAGGCTTTAAAAAATGATTTTTTTTTATTTTTTTTGATTTTTTTTGTTAAGAATGAGAAATAGAAATAGAATTGGGATCGAAAGTATGATCTTCATTCATGTTTAACACGTTTAAATAGGATACAAACTATCAACTAATACCTAAAAATAGAAAAAAATATATATCTAACTAAATCTGGTAAATAAATAAAATATACGGTTAATCAAATCTATACTAACAACTCCCTAAATATGTGAGATATATTCTAACTAATTATCACCGCAAAATATCCTCTTAATACTCCCCCTCAAGTTGGAGAGTGTATGTCGATCACACCCAACTTGTCCTTCAAAAAGTCAAATTGTTGTCTTCCCAAAGCTTTAGTAAAAACATCTGCCAATTGCATTTTGGTCGATACATAATACGGTTTGATGATTCCAGCTTGTAACTTTTCTCGAACTATATGACAATCTATTTCAATGTGTTTCGTACGTTCATGAAAAACTGGATTGGCTGCTATATGTAATGCTGCTTGATTATCACAATATAATAATGCTGGTTCGGACAGTGAAACATTCAAGTCTTGAAGAATGTATCTTAACCAAGTTAACTCTAAACAAGTATTTGCCATAGCTCGATACTCGGCTTCTGCTGATGATCTGGACACATTAGTCTGCTTTTTAGACTTCCAAGAAATAATTGAATTTCCGAGGAAAATGCAGAACCCAGAAATAGATCGTCTGGAAGTTCGACAACCACCCCAGTCAGAATCGCAATATGCCTGTAATCTTAAATTGTTTTCAGATGGCAGTAGAAGTCCTTGACCAGGAGTGCCTTTGATGTACCTCAGAACTCGAAGAGCTGCCTCCCAATGTGGTTTTCTTGGTTCATGCATAAATTGGCTAAGCATACGAACTGAATAAGCTATGTCAGGCCTAGTGACGGTCAAATATATTAATCTGCCAATCAACCGTCTGTATTTACTTGGATCATTCAACTTCTCTCCTTCAGTTAAAGAAAGTTTCAGATTTTGCTCCATAGGAAATTTGTCTGGACGTGCTCCTGTAAGACCTGTGTCTTGAAGTATGTCTAGAGCATACTTCCTTTGAGACATAAAAATTCCTTTTCTAGATCGAGAAAATTCAATGCCTAGAAAATATTTCAAATTTCCTAAATCTTTGATAAGAAATTTCTGGAGTAAACTAGTCTTGAGATATTGAATTTCTTCGAGATCATTGCCTGTCAACAGAATATCATCAACATAGATTAGAACTGCAGTGAAAGAAGTACCTTTACTCTTAGTAAACAAAGAGTAATCTGCTTTGGACTGAGTGTAGCCTGCATTTTGTATAGTTGTAGAAAATATGGAGAACCAATTGCGAGAAGCCTGTTTTAATCCATAAAGAGATTTATGGAGCCGACATACTGTATTCTCCCCCTGTCGGCGAAGACCTGGTGGTAAAGACATATAAACTTCCTCGTCTAGATTACCATGGAGAAAGGCATTTTGAACATCCAACTGATGGGTGAACCATTTTCGAGCAGCAGCAACAGTGAGTAAGCAACGAAGTGTAGTAAGTTTCGCTGTAGGGGAAAATGTTTCTGTGTAATCAATACCTTCAACCTGAGTGTATCCCTTTGCTACTAGTCGAGCTTTATAACGTTCAACAGAACCATCAGAGTTGTATTTAATTTTGTACACCCAACGACAACCAATAGCTTTATGACCAAGTGGTAGAGGAACGAGAGACCATGTATGATTACGTTCCAAAGCTGCAATTTCATCATTCATAGCCTGCTGCCATAACGGGTCGCCAACTGCCTCGTCATAGGTTTTAGGTTCTGTCTGGGATGTAATAAGAGCTAGAAAAGCACGTTGAGTAGGAGAAAAACGAGAGAATGAAAGGTAATGATGAAGGGGATACCTGGTGCCAGTGCCGGGACTTGAGCTAGAGGTTAAATGATTGGCTCCAGAAGACATCTCATAATCCTTATGCCAAGCTGGAGGCTGTTTAGTACGAGTAGAACGTCGAAGTGGAGCTGATGTATCAGGTGGGATAGGATTGGAATTAGTGGGCGAATCTGGAGAAGGTGGAGGAGACGACGGAGTAGGAGGTGAAGGAATAGAAGGTGGAGGATGGATGTTTGAGTAGGATGGATCATGAAGTGGTACAACAGGAGTCGAAGGA
>NC_036639.1:9986473-9988232 GCF_002806865.2 Cucurbita pepo subsp. pepo | reverse complement strand
GTTCTTGAGCGTTTAAATTTGTCAAAAACTGGACAGAACAATGAATTTTCTTGTTGCTATTTTCCATCGTACAATCTATTTTCAGGCGTATGAGCAGAATTTATGGAAATGTAGGGCCATAAGATAAATAATGTATCAAATAATGGAAGGATTACATTACTTTTTCTCACACTACGAGATCTTTGCTTTGATGAAACTTTCATATTTCTATATATAGCTACAGTAACATCCAAGTTTGATTGGCCTCTTTTGCTCAAGGGCTTCATAATTATACTTTGATTCCCTTCCTATCAATAGAATTTTTCAAGTACTTTTTGTAATTAACTTGAGGAAAGAATAAATTGGCCGCCCCATCGATCGTGCAACTATGAGAACCTTAGGCAAGCTCCAGTTGGGGGTTGGTTCTTGTAACAGCTCAAGCCCACCGTAGATATTATCCTCTTTAGGCTTTCCATTTCGAGCTTTCGCTCAAGGTTTTAAAACGCATATGCTAGGGAGAGGGGAACAGGTTTACACACCCTTATAAAGAGTGCTTTGTTCCCCTCTCCAACATGTAGGATCTTGCAATCCACCCCCTTCGGGATCCAACATCCTCGCTGGCACATTTTTCATTTTCAATTATAAATCTTCCAATTCAAGTTTTACTCATTGATTATACTTTCATTTATGGAGTAATATTCAATTTTTTTTAAAAATTATTTTCATTTTTATAAAATATCAAATTTCTCTATTAATTTTTTTGGGTTAAAAAAAAGTCAAATACGCGACCGTGTCGGAGATGGAGATTCGGTACATTACATTCGTACTTTTTCAACCGTGTAGTGTCATGATACGAGAGGAACCCAAGACCCACAATATACATTTTCCACTAGAATTTGTGAGTTCGTTGGATCTTAGACGAGGTTTGTTTTCGCCAACCGAACACAATTATGTAAAATCCAACCTTGTTCTATCAAACATGTTGCTTTTGTAACAGCTCAAATCTACCACTTGCATATATTATCATCTTTAGGTTTTCCCTCCTCGGCTTCGCGTAAAGGTTTTTAAAACACTTTTACTAGTGAAACTTCTCCCTACCCAAGGTTATATACTGTAAGTAGTTGTTATTTTTCTCTTACTTGCTTATATAACGTCTCTTACAAAAATCTTCTCTTAAAATCGAGGCCAGAGGCTCGAGCATACTTCGCTTGGTCGTAGGCGACGCAAGAACGAATTGGCTTAGCTCACTTGTCATTGGAAAGTGAGTGCCGCACAATTGCAAGTCCGCTGCCATTAAAACTGCGATCCACACCCTTGTAAAGAATACTATGTTCTCCCCCCAACCGATATGGGATCTCACAGTTGCGCGTGCATGTTCAATCTTCTACAATCCAACCAATTTACTTTTACTAGTCCAAGTCATTTGACTCGACCTTATCTGGAGTCAAGGTTTTTCAGTGCAACCTTATAGCTCACATCATTTAGGCTCCCAATTAACAAAGTTTACATGTCTGAACGCCATCCGAGAAAAATCTTTAATTTTGTTTAATTCTTTAAAAAAATTAAATTATGTTTTTTTTTCGTACGATTATTGTAGGGTTATAATCTTACACGAACATTCCTTAAAGTATACTATTTCTTCAAATTTCGGGTTTTTTTTTTCTTTTTTCTTTTTTCTTGCTGGTGGAAAATAAATTGCATATAAATGAGTAAATGCATTATTTTATTTTCATAAATAATGGAGTATCAATCGAAGATATATACAGAAATTATGGAATAA
>NC_036639.1:9849302-9986248 GCF_002806865.2 Cucurbita pepo subsp. pepo | reverse complement strand
TAAATGAAATATTTTATTTAGTACAAATGGAATTTTTATTATGAAATTGGAATATTTTGGTCATTTCACTAACTTATAGGTTAATTAAGAGACCAGTAATAGAGGTTAAGACTTTTATTATTATTTATTATTATTATTATTATTATTATTATTATTCATTTAATTCTATCTGGATTGCATCGTTCTGCTTATGTTTTTCCTTATTTTTTATAATTAAAAAAAAAAAAGAATTATTAATGAAATTTCAAAAAACAATTTTTTTTAAATCAGCCCCATGAAAAGACGAAAAACCCCCTCAATTAAAAAAAAAAAATATATTAAAATAATTTATCAATTTTTTACGGTGAAATTAAAAAAAAAAAATCAATTTTTTTAATGTAAAATCATTAGATTTAATTTTTATTTGAAGATTAATTTAAAAGAAAAATAATTAGACATTTATACCTTAAAAAAGTAAAGCTTAAAAACAAATTAAAATTTAATTAGGAAGGTTAAAAGTCATTTAAGCTACTCAACTAGTTAGCATTTAAGTGATAGTTGTCCCGCACTGGTCCCACATTAATGAGAGTGCACGGTGCACTCTATTGGTCCCCTTCCTCCTCTACCTATACTTCACTGTGTAATTCTTGAACTACAGATTGTCCGGTTATTTCGCAAGCTTTAGTTTTCGTGATATTCATCCTAAACGAGACGAGAATTTAATGAAGGAGTTAGAAAAAATTTCTCCCCGTTAACTGAATGGGACTAGAGGAGACCGAGGACAAGAATTATATTTACCGTTCTTGTCTCTGGTATATTTACAGAACTAATCTATTATATTCACATAAATGAGGTGAGAGGCCAACGTGAACGAGTATTATTTCAATATTCTCGTCTCTCAAAACTAACTAATTATATATATATATATAATTATTAAAATTTATTAGCAAAATAACTCAAAAATTATATTTGGACCATAAATTTAATGGGGAAAAGGTAAAGTGTAATGGCCAGCTATTAATTTATATTTAAGACCAATTTTATTTATTTAGATTCTAATTTTAATTTTGACTTATTATATATCAATTAAGGTATGTGTTAATAAATAATGTTGATAGTTTCAAATATTTAACAAATTATTTATTTATTTTTTTTTTTTCAATTTAAAACTATTTAGTTCTAGAACTTTCTTCGTAATTTAGTTTTTAAATTAAAAATGAGTAATAATTTAATCTCTATTATATAAAATTTAATAAATAATAATCGTGAATTTTTATAGTTTTGTTTCTAATTAATATTTCAATTAAAAAATTTATTAAATATTAACGTAGTAAAGACTAAATTATTAAAAAAAATTAAAATACGACTAAATTATTATACATTAAAGTATAATGACTAAATTGTTATATATTATTGTTCAATAAAAAATTGTTACAAAATAATAAAAAAAATACGGAATATCGAAAATTTAGAGTTGGTTTGAGCTTTGAGATGACTTTTTTTTTTGGTCGGGTCAATCCAATTAACCAAAAAATAAAGTTACAGCTCTATCCTACTTCTCAGACTGCTATGAAAGTTTAAAATATTTGACGTTTGTAACTGATGTTAGTGATTTGTTATGACTGGTGAATGTTTAATATTTGAGTTTTATGAGATTTTAGTTATTAATATAACATGTAACCGAGATAAAATTATAAATAAATTTCAACTCAACAACTTAACCCAACCAAAGGTTGAGTTTAGAGTTTAGGGTTTAGAGCTGAATTGGGCCGTGAACTCTGCTCGAGTTGCTCCGATCAATAACTTAATAAACCGAAAATCTTGGGTTGGTCTGAAAAAAGTTTTCCAAACTCAACTCGTGCACACTTCTATTCATTTTTTTATAAATATTTTAGAACTAAGAGTAATTGTGAACTCGGCTCGAGTTCCTCCCATTAATAATTTAATAAACCCAAAATTATTTTTATTTATTAAAGTGGTCTAGAAATGATAGAAATTAAATATTGTTTCTTAAATGAATTAATTTTTAAAATAATAAATTATAAGTAGGGGGTACACAAGCAAGGTTGGGTTGATGACACAAGCGATTCAAATAGCACAAAGCATCGTCGTGCTATACACCCTCTCAACTATCCACAGAAGCATATGATATATCGTGTGAGTAAGCCAAGAACGAGAAAATTCGAAGGGTCCACCCTTCGCGAACATTACAACCGATGAGTTATAACCTTTATTTATTATTAAAAGGTATATTGTAATAGAAAAACTAAAGAAAAAATATGTATGAACGTCGAGGAAGTTGCGAAAGGATTCCCGAACAACCCTAGAATGATATAGAAGGTCTTAGAAATATTCCGACCAACTCTCCTGTAGAGGATTAGCTTAGGATCCCACTACTCGTTGTATTTGGTTAGGTATTGCTACCGAGCATGAATTCGAAAGTCATAATAATATTACCGAAAAACATCTTTATCATAATATTTTTGCGTCTCATTTCAGACAATTAACAACAATTTTTTTAGAGCAATTCATCCTTCCCGAACGCAACATACAACTCTCCATTATACTGCACTCTCCATTGTAACTAAAATCTCATAAAATTCAAATATAAAATATTTACACGGTTACAACGCATCGCTAACATCATTTCAAATTGGCAAATATTCTTAATATTGTTAAAAGTAGGGTCGGGTTGTAATCTTATTTTCGAGTAACCCGACCAAATTTTCTGTTTTAAAAAATTCAACCCAAACCAAACCGAAAAAAAACCCAACCCAACCCAACCTTTACAGTTTTAGTTGAGTAGACCAGATTGATCGGGCCATCGAGTCATTTTTAAATAGTTTAATGCAGCATAGAAAAGATTTAATTTAATTTAATTGTAGTTTATTGAATGTGACTCATCATTACATCATATTAATGAATATTAATATGAAAATAAAAAATAATAATATTACATAAATAATTAAATAAATATAAATGTTGTATTAGTTGAATTAATTGGAATTAAGATAAGAAATTGAGATAAATAAGAATTTTAATTTAATAATTAAAATATAATTAGAAGATTAATAGTTGAAGTATAATTAATGGATAATTATGAAGCTTATTTAATAAAGGAAAAATGATACTTTTTATTTAAAAAAAAGAAAGGAACTAAAGTAGAATATTGAGCGATAGACAAGACTAATGTTAAACAAAATAATAAGTTAATTAAGGGAGGAATAGAATTTAAATTAAAAGAAAATTAATGGGCTTTTTATAAAGCCCATTGCCTCATGCCTATGATAATAATTAATAGGTTAATATTAAATTGAATTTTTAATAATTTTTTTTAAAATACTTTTAAATTTTAATTTTTTTTTATTAATATTCTTCTAATTATTTAAAAAAAAATTTAAAAAATACTCGTAAGATTTTTAAATTAGTATTATTATATCCTATTTTTATAAGAAAATTCAAAAAAATTCTTACGGTCAATATAAGGATGAAAACTGTCTATCAATACCTCATAAATTATATACAAAACGTTTTAATGTTACTTTGGAAAGTTGACGATGGTGGTAAATATAAATGTATTTTTGAATTTTTTAAAAAAATTTAAAAGTTTTGGAGGTTAATGAATCTTTTGAAAATCGGGTATTTTTAAAATATTTTAAAAGTTTTAAGGGTATTTTTAAATAAGAGTATTAGCGTATAGAAATATTTTTGAATTTTTTTAAAAGTTTTAAGGATAGTTTTTAAATATTTTAAAAGTTGAAGGGTATTATTGAAACTTTTGAAAATTTATGGGTATTTATTAGACAAAGTTTAAAAGTATTTTTATTAATTTTTTCTTTGTGCTGCTTTCAATTATTTTTTTTAACATTATTCGATAATCGTTTGGTTTTGAATGGTATAAAATCACGAGAATGTTCATGGGTTAGGTTGGATCGAGTCGAGATATTTTTTAAAATAACCTAATTATTTGGATGATAATTTTGTTTTTAATCTAAATAACCAACCCAACCCAATCATAAATATTTTGGGTTAGGTTGGTTTCCATTATTTGGATAATTTATTTTAATTTTTATTTTTTAATAAAAGTAAAAAGTTCGTACAACTTAATTTTAATATATATTTTAAAAAATTATTTAATATAATAATAAATTATTACAAAAAGCTGTGAGAGAATAAATAATAAAAAATAACAATTATGAAATTAAAACAAATCAGCAACAACCTTGTTTCAGATTTGAATCACTCTACCAGCAAGATCGATCATGTCTAGCTTGAATGATTCTTGTTGATCAAATATCTCAACGCAAGAACACTTGTTTGAGATTCGAATAACTCCACGAGCAAGATTGATCATGTCGAGCTTAAATGATTCTACATGCAACTTAAACTACGTCAAATTGCAAAAACAAAAAACTTAAAAAACACAACAAAATATATATATATATATATATATATATATATATATATATATAAAAGTCCATAGGAAAAAAGAAAAAAAGAAAATTTAAAATTAACTATAAATTTAAAATAGTGATTAAAATTTTTGAGAGTGGAAGAGTAATTTTAAATCATATTTGCAATAATTTAGGCTTTAAAAAATGATTTTTTTATTTTATTTTATTTTTTTAAATAACGATTTTGATGCCATTTCCAGCAATTTGGTTCGGAATGTTGAGCAGTGGCAAGTTTCAGGTATATCTACTCACTGCACCCTCCTTCAAGGCGGCGTCATCGTCATCATCCATATTCTTTTCAGCTTCTGTAATTCATTCTGGAAGGTTCCACAGCCGCAACCGGCGCTTCTCCTCCTCCTCCTCTCCGCCGCGCAATTCGGGTTTACATTCAATTGGTTGCAGTATCTCACAGTCTCAGGCGATGGAGGTCAATCCTGAAAGCAAGAAAAACGACAAGGTCCTAGACAGCCTCAACTTCTTCTCCGTTAAACCTTATGTCCCGCCGTCATGGGCCTCGCACCTTAATCCAATCCCAACTCACTTCTCTTCTCTTGGTCATGTAAGTTCCCAATTCCCAATTTCGTTTCCGTCGTGTCTCCTGAATCTCTTGCGATAATTGCTTCATTAAGAACGGATTACTGTTTTGGAATCAGCTTCCGACTCCCATTCACAAGTGGAACCTTCCTAATCTGCCCGCGAACACCGAGGTCTGGCTTAAGGTAATTCATTCTGATTCAACCTTTTCTCTTACGGAAATTCGTTTGATTGTTTTCTGGCTAATGTGGAAATGGATGTCAACCATGAATTCTGTCACCAAGAATATAAGTAATCGAGTTCTTGAGCGTTTAAATTTGTCAAAAACTGGACAGAACAATGAATTTTCTTGCTGCTATTTTCCATTGTACAATCTATTTTCAGGCGTATGAGCAGAATTTATGGAAATGTAGGGCCATAAGATAAATAATGTATCAAATAATGGAAGGATTACATAACTTTTTCTCACACTACGAGATCTTTGCCTTGATGAAACTTTCATATTTCTATATATAGCTACAGTAACATACAAGTTTGATTGGCCTCTTTTGCTCAAGGGCTTCATAATTATACTTTGATTCCCTTCCTATCAATAGAATTTTTGAAGTACTTTTTGTAATTAACTTGAGGCAAGAATAAATTGGCCGCCCCATCGATCGTGCAACTATGAGAACCTTAGGCAAGCTCCAGTTGGGGCTTGGTTCTTGTAACAGCTGATATTATCCTCTTTAGGCTTTCCATTTCGGGCTTTCGCTCAAGGTTTTTAAAACGCATATGCTAGGGAGAGGGGAACAGGTTTACACACCCTTATAAAGAGTGCTGTGTTCCCCTCTCCAACATGTAGGATCATGCAATCCACCCCCTTCGGGATCCAACATCCTCGCTGGCACACCGCCTGGTGTCTAGATTGTGAGATCCCACATCGATTAGAGAGAGGAACGAGTGCCAACGAGCACTGAAAATGGGTGGATTGTGAGATCCCACATCGGTTGGAGAGGGGAACGAAACAGGTGTGGAAACCTCTCCCTAGCGGACGCGCTTTAGAACCTTTAGGGGAAGCCCGAAAGGAAAACTCCAAAGAGGACAATATCTGCTAGTGGTGGGCTTGAGCTGTTACCGTTCTTTTACATGGTTTTCACATTTTAGAATTAAAGTTACTGTTAATTGAACGTACGATGATCTGTATGAACTTTGACATCCTGTTTAGAATGGTGCCAGGCAGTATACAAATTCTCTAAATCTGAAGATTGTTCAGATTTGTGGTTCATGTTTTGTTGGAAGCATAATTTGATCCATTTTTCTAAATATTCCTAGTTTAGATATTCTCGTTTAATTTTGCTTTTCTTTTTGGTTCTTCTTTATTACTGTTTACACTAATGAATACTATGAATACAGCGTGATGATCTTTCAGGAATGCAATTGAGTGGCAATAAAGTCAGAAAATTGGAATTCTTGATAGCAGATGCTTTGCAACAGGGTGCTGATTGTATTATAACTATAGGAGGCATCCAAAGTAATCACTGTCGTGCGACTGCTGTGGCTGCAAAGTATTTCAATCTCGACACTTATCTTATTCTCCGCACTTCGAAGGTCATCTTTATTTTCCCATCTGTTTTGAACTATTTTGGTTACAATGATACCTGCTTTTCTGAATTGTTATGGTTTGATGTCCTATGTTATGTCCATGATTCAGGTCCTTGTGAACCAAGACCCTGGATTGACTGGAAATCTCCTTGTCGAGCGGTTAGTTGGAGCTCATGTCGAACTTATCTCAAAAGAAGAGTATGCAAAGATTGGAAGCGTGGTTTGTCGATTTCTTCTCTTTTACCATCTTCGTTTTTTGGATTTTCGAAGAAATTTATTCTCCTGTTGATCAGTTGATAGTCGTGCTAATTCTACAAGCCTGATGGATTTCTTAAGAAGCATGGAGCTAACTGATTTCAATATATTTATATTGTGTTCGTGTCGATATCTGCTGATAGTTTTTTTTTGTTCTTGGTTTTAATTTCAGGCCCTCACAGATTATCTAAAGTCAAAATTAATCGCTGAAGGAAGAAAGCCATATGTTATTCCTGTTGGAGGATCAAACTCTCTTGGAACTTGGTGAGAATCTTTCTTCCTTTTTCCTTCCAAACTTCTGCTTCACTTTAGGATCATTTCCTAGCAGCATTTTTGATTTTCCTCTAAAGATTTATGTGTAGCAGCCACGCCCACCGCTAGCAGATATTGTCCTCTTCGGGCTTTCCTTTCTAGATTTTTAAAACTGTGTGGCTGATGGCAATACATAACGGACCGAAGCGGACAATATTTGCTAGCGGTGGGCTTGAGCTATTATAAATGCTATCAAAGCCAGACACCGGGTGGTGTGCCAGCGAGGACATTGATCCCCCAAAGGGGTGGATTGTGAGATCTCACATCGGTCGGAGAGGGAACGAAACATTCCTTACAAGGGTGTGGAAACCTCTCCTTAACAGACGCGTTTTAAAATCTTGAGGAGAAATCCAGAAGGGAAAGTCCAAAGAAGACAATATCTGCTAGCGGTGGGCTTGGGTTGTTACAAATGGTATTAGAGCCAAACACTGGGTGGTGTGCCATCTAGTATGCTAGATCCCTAAGGGGGTGGATTGTGAGATCCCATATTGGTTGAAGAGGGGAACAAAACATTCCTTATAAGGGTGTGGAAACCTCTCCCTAACAGACGCGTTTTAAAGCTTTGAGGAGAAACCCGAAAGTCCTAAGAAGACAATATATAGGCCTCTCGAATGTACACTAGCTAGCTTTCGAAGATGCAATGTATAGGCCTCTCGAATCTTCTTAACCTTGCTTCTTGTAATTGGTCCTTCGGGTACATGCAAAAGGTAAGCAGTGGAATTCATATCACAATATCTACTAGCGGTGGGCTTGGGCTTGGGCTGCTACATTATGCCCTTCTAGTTTGATTTCTTCTAATTTCTTATTTATAAGAGATCCTTTATCCTCGTTTATTTTTGTAATCATTTTTCTTGTTAAAATGTATCTTTGTTTCATGTGATTTTCTTACATCCGATTCATTTTTTCTCTCCTCTTGAATTATTTTGCCTGATTAATCTTTTATCCTTCTTGTTTTGGCTAGAGAACGGTAATGTGTAGCATAATTATTATTTGAATACTGATAATTGCATGATTATCATCAATGCATCCTTTCCATCTCTCCCATTCTCTCCATTATCACAATATTAATGAGTATCAAATGTATTTTGGTTATGTTTTCAGGGGTTATATTGAAGCAGTTAGGGAGATTGAACAGCAACTGGATACTGTAAATGATAAGATCAAATTTGATGATATTGTAGTAGCTTGTGGCAGGTTCTGTTTTTCTTATCTGGTTCATAAGAACACTTGATGCCTTCTTGTTTGGTTTCATGTTCTACTTCTGGTTGTTTTCAGTGGGGGCACGGTCGCTGGTCTATCCTTGGGATCATGGTTGAGTACATTGAAGGCAAAAGTATGATCTATATAGTTCTCGGTCTTTACATCTCAGTTCCTGTCTTTTAATTTCGTTGAATCTGCAGATTCGTGCGTACTCTGTTTGCGACGATCCCGATTACTTCTACGACTTTGTTCAAGGTTTACTCGATGGGCTTCATGCCGGTGTTGACTCGCGTGATATAGTCGAATTCCAAAATGTAAGTTGGAGTTATTAATGTTTGCTTATGTTTGGCAGCAGCATTATTTGTACAATCTCATTGAAGTGTAACCAGTTTGATATCTGTTCTATAGAGCCCAATCTTCTTCCCTTTTCTTTGTGATGGTTTGTTCAAACTTTCATCTCCACAAAAGAAATTTGAGATGAACTGTTCTTTATTTCTTGTCATTCTTTATTTAGGCAAAGGGTCTTGGGTATGCAATGAACACACCCGAGGAGCTTAATTTCGTAAGAGAAGTTGCCGAATCCACAGGGGTTGTTCTTGATCCAGTATACAGGTACGTTGTTATTATTACTCTAGTCGAGCTCACAGCTGGTGCTCACACAGAGAAAAATGTAATGGCTTTGGCTTTGGCTGCANATATTGAAGCAGTTAGGGAGATTGAACAGCAACTGGATACTGTAAATGATAAGATCAAATTTGATGATATTGTAGTAGCTTGTGGCAGGTTCTGTTTTTCTTATCTGGTTCATAAGAACACTTGATGCCTTCTTGTTTGGTTTCATGTTCTACTTCTGGTTGTTTTCAGTGGGGGCACGGTCGCTGGTCTATCCTTGGGATCATGGTTGAGTACATTGAAGGCAAAAGTATGATCTATATAGTTCTCGGTCTTTACATCTCAGTTCCTGTCTTTTAATTTCGTTGAATCTGCAGATTCGTGCGTACTCTGTTTGCGACGATCCCGATTACTTCTACGACTTTGTTCAAGGTTTACTCGATGGGCTTCATGCCAGTGTTGACTCGCGTGATATAGTCGAATTCCAAAATGTAAGTTGGAGTTATTAATGTTTGCTTATGTTTGGCAGCAGCATTATTTGTACAATCACATTGAAGTGTAACCAGTTTGATATCTGTTCTATAGAGCCCAATCTTCTTCCCTTTTCTTTGTGATGGTTTGTTCAAACTTTCATCTCCACAAAAGAAATTTGAGATGAACTGTTCTTTATTTCTTGTCATTCTTTATTTAGGCAAAGGGTCTTGGGTATGCAATGAACACACCCGAGGAGCTTAATTTCGTAAGAGAAGTTGCCGAATCCACAGGCGTTGTTCTTGATCCAGTATACAGGTACGTTGTTATTATTACTCTAGTCGAGCCCACAGCTGGTGCTCACACAGAGAAAAATGTAATGGCTTTGGCTTTGGCTTTGGCTGTATATATGTTTATGTAGTAGATATTATCCGCTTTGGCTCGTTACGTATTGTCTTCAACCTCACGGTTTTAAAAACGTGTCAGTTAGGAAGAGGTTTCCACACCATTGTAATGAATGTTTCGTTCCCTTCTCTAATCGATGTGGGATCTCACAAACCACCCCCTTAGGAGCCCAGTGTCCTCGCTGGTACACTGCTCGGTATCTGGCTCTGTTACCATTTTTAATGGCCCAAACCTACTATTAGCAGATATTATCCGCTTTGGGCTTTCACGTATATCACCGTCAACCTCATAGTTTTTAAAACGTGTCTGTTAGGGAGAGGTTTCTACACCTTTCTAATGAATGTTTCGTTACCCTCTCCAACCGATGTGGGATTTCACAATTCTCCTATTGGGAGCCCAGCGTCCTTGCTGGCACACCGCTCAGTGTCTGACTCTGATACCATTTGTAACGGCTCAAGCCCACTATTAGCAGATATTGTCTTCTTTGGACTTTAACATATCATCATCATCAGTCTCACGGTTTTTTAAAACGCATCTGTTAGGGATTGGTTTCCACAACCCCTATAATGAATGTTTCGTTCTCCTCTCCAACTGATGTGGGATATCACAATTTATTACGTGTTATTTTCAGCGGAAAAGCAGCGTATGGAATGATGAAAGACATGAGTGAGAATCCAAAGAAGTGGGAAGGAAGGAAGATCCTGTTCATTCATACAGGAGGACTGTTGGGACTGTATGACAAAGCTGATCAAATGGGTTCAATGTTGGGGAAATGGCATCGTATGGACGTTAATGAGTCTGTGCCTCGAATTGATGGAGTTGGAAAAATGTTCTGAATCAACGGATAAGCCACCAACCCATTGTACTCTATACTCTCTCCTAAACAACTAAAGACAATGGATTGTGCAAATAATGTTGCCCATTAGGGATGTTTATGGACCGATTTGGATTGGGTCGAGACATTTTTCAGATTCAACTCAATTGTTCGGGTCGTAAATTTTGTTAACTCAAATAACTTTTATTGAAGAATGAATCTTAAGATCCCACGTCGGTTGGAGAGGAGAACAAAACATTCTTTATAAGGGTGCATGTAAATCTCTCTATAGCATACGCGTTTAAAAAAATCGTGAGACTGATGACAATATGTAATAGGCAAAAGTGGAATATCTGCTACCGGTGGTTTGGGCTGTTTCAAATGATATCAGAGTGAGACACCATGCCTCCTCAAAGGGTGGATTGTGAGATCTCACATCGGTTGGAGAGAGGAATGAAACATTCCTTACTAGGGGCAAAAGGGGACAATATCTGCAACCGGTGGCTTGGGCTGTTTCAAATGATTTCAGAGCCTCCTCAAAGTGTGGATTGTGAGAACACACCTGGCGTGAATTGTGAGGTCTGGTATGAATTGTGAGGTCTCACATCAGTTGGAGTGAGGAATGAAACATTCCTTGGTGTGGAAATCTCTGAATTGTGAGGTCTGGTATGAATTGTGAGGTCTCACATCAGTTGGAGTGAGGAATGAAACATTCCTTGGTGTGGAAATCTCTGAATTGTGAGGTCTGGTATGAATTGTGAGGTCTCACATCAGTTGGAGTGAGGAATGAAACATTCCTTGGTGTGGAAATCTCTGAATTGTGAGGTCTGGTATGAATTGTGAGGTCTCACATCAGTTGGAGTGAGGAATGAAACATTCCTTGGTGTGGAAATCTCTGAATTGTGAGGTCTGGTATGAATTGTGAGGTCTCACATCAGTTGGAGTGAGGAATGAAACATTCCTTGGTGTGGAAATCTCTCCCTAGCAGAAGCGTTTTAAGGATGATGGATATATATAATGAGCCAAAGCGGATAATATCCTAGTGAGGAATCACATATATCCACAATGGTACGATATTGTCCACTTTGAGCATAAGCTCTCGTTGCTTTGCATTGGACTTCCGCCTCGTACCAATGGAGATAGGATTCCTAGTAAACCCATAATCTTCCACTAAATGAACCAATATGGAACTCTCTTCCAATAATCCTCAACAATCCTCCTCTCGAACAAAGCACACTATAAGTCTCTCCTGAGGCTTATGGAGCTCTCGAATAGCCTCTCCTTAATCGAGGCTCGACTCCTTTCTCTGGAGCCCTCAAACAAAGTACGCCCTTTGTTCGACACTTTAGTCACTCTTGACTACATCTTCGAGGCTCACAATTCTTTGTTCGATATTTGAGGATTCTATTGACATGGCTAAGTTTGTTCGATATTTGAGGAATCGAGTTTATGTTTCGATTAAGGAATGAAGGGAAGATGTTTGTGATTGGAAAACAAAAGGCATAGCCATTGGCATTCTTACATCNCCATGTTAGGAATCGAGTTTATGTTTCGATTAAGGAATGAAGGGAAGATGTTTGTGATTGGAAAGCAAAAGGCATAGATAGCCATTGGCATTCTTACATCTCCTTCTTCTTCTTCAAGTCAGGATTATCCATTTCAATAAGAAACCACATTACTTCTGATATGCATTTACAAAACGCATATTCCTTCTCAACAACAACAACAACAAAACCATAAGAAATCTCTGCGATTCAAAATTTCCTCATATAAAAACCCTCACCCTCCCACAATTATCTCCACTCAACAATGGCGGAACAAGCACCATCAGATTTGCCCTACGAAGAATTCGAACCTTTCTGCGAATGGAAAAGGCTCGAAGACTCCGATGTTCTTCAGGTTCATCTCGCAGGTACATTATCAACTCACGCTTTCCTCCGCTTTCTCATAAACATTCATAGCGATTCGAATTTCCTAAACAGAATTCAAGAAGGAAGAATTGAGGGTTCGGATCAAGAACAACTCCGTCCTTACACTTTCCGGCGAGCGCCTAGCAGCCGAAGACTGGAAGAAGATCCGTTTCAACAGTGAAATCAAACTCCCAAAGGATACACTTCCAGATCAAATCCGTGCCAAATTCGGCGACTCTGTTCTTTCGATTACGATGCCGAAGAAGAAAGCCTCACCAGCCTCCATTGATAATGCTTGCCCTAGAAACTTCATATCCGGAGTAAAATCTTCATTAGCAAGGTTGAAATTTAGCAAGGAATCGGCTGTGGCTATGGCGGTTGCGGGACTCATTCTGGCCTCGGGAGCTTACTACTTGATAGAAAACGCTGCGGATTGATTTCTGTAATTCCTGTTATTATTTTTTAGGGCTAAATTAATAAATTAATTCTTTTAACTTAGTACTTTAATTAACCTAAACTTTTTTTAAAAAAAAATTAATAATACATTTATTGTTAAATTATTTAAATTTATTAATATTTTTCAAAGTTCTTTTGCTGTTTATAACTTTTAAAAATAATATTAACTTTCTTAATTAATTTTTTTAAAAGTATTAATAATCCTTAGAGTTTAAGGATATTAATGTATATTTTTTAATTTTTTTTAAATAAAGTTTTAAGAGTATTAATGCAAATTGAAAGCGGAAGGATTTTTTAAAAAACATTTTTGAATAACATTTTTTTAAAATAAAAAATTAATGGTTTACATTAATAAGAATATTTTTTTTATTAATTTAATATATTTTTTTAAATAAGTAGAGTAATTCAAAATTTTAAAAATTTTAAAATTTTCAATAATATCCTTCCATTTAAAAAAAAATAAAAATGTATTCTTATCGTTAATATTTTGTTTCAAAGATTCTATTGAAATAGTGACTATGTTTAAAAAACACGAACGGCAAAGTTGAAGAGTATTTTTATTAATTTAATCAAAATTTAATTTGTAATGACCGAGATCCACAACGATATTGTCTTCTTTGGGCTTTCCCTTTCGGGCTTCCCCTCAAGCCTTTAAAACGCCTTTAAAACGCGTATCTTAGGAGAAGGTTTCCATACCCTTATAAATGATGGTTTGTTCTCCTCCCAACCAATATGGGACATCACAATCCACCTCCCTTTGGGGCCAGCGTCCTGGCACTCTTTCCTTCGTCCAATCAATGTGGGACCTGAGGAGAACAAACCACCATTTATAAGGGTGTGAAAACCTTCCCCTCGCAAACGTGTTTTAAAGCCTTGAGGGGAAGCCCCAAAGGAAAAGCCCAAAGAGAACAATATATGCTAATGGTGGATCTAGGTCGTTACAAATGATATTAGAGTCAGACACCGAACAATGTGCCAGCCTTCTCGTTGTTCCTCGAAGGGGGTAGACACGAGGCGGTGTGCCAGTAAGGACACTGAACCCCAAAGGGAGTGGATTTGGTCGGGGTCTCACATCGATTGGAGGAAGGAAAAAGTACCAACGAGTACACTGACCCCAAAGGAGATGGATTGTGATGTCCCACATTGGTTGGGGAGGGGAACAAACCACCATTTATAAGGGTGTGGAAACCTTCCCCTAGCATACGCGTTTTAAAGCTTTAAGGGAAAGCCCAAAGAAGACAGTATCTGCTAGCGGTGGACCTGGGTCGTTACATAATTACGAGAAAAAAAAAAAGATGAAAGGAAATAATTTAACATATCCAATCCAAATATTTAGTATAATATATAATGATTTTTATGATGTGTATTATGTGACTCAAATAGGAGAGAGAATGGACACGACTCCCCCTCTCCCCATTCTACCGTCCAAAACATGCCCACCGTTCGAAGTTCTAGGGTTGGTTCGGATCCAACGCTTAACCATTGACTTCCTATAATTGAGCTATCGAAAAAGAAGATGTATCTTGTTGGTATATGTACAACTTTCATTTCTTTTAACCCTCTCTTAGCCATCTTATTTTCATGCTTACTCTTATGTAGATGAGGTCTCGGTCTCGATTAATTCATGCACCTCTCATTTACTCGGATGTCACATCCCCACCAACTTCTGTCTTAGTTCATTCCCGAACCACATCTTGTTAGGAGAAGTACCATTCTCATACCATTTCAATCTTTTTGCACGAAATGCAATAACATGTTTTTAAAACCCTTTGAAAAATGTGAGTTTCTTTCTCGGGTTTCACTTTTATCTGTATTTTGAAAATACTTAATTAATTAATTAAGCGACCTTATTTACCAAAATTAATATAATTAATTATTTAATAGGATTATATTTTTATATTTCCATTTGAAAAAAAACGCTTCACCCGTTCTTTAAAACGTCTCATCAGTAATAATTGTCCTCACCTATATACTTATAATCGCTCTATTTTTTTTAGCTAATATATAAATTTATTTGCACTTTTAACAATATTTTTTTTCTCGAATAATGAATATTTATAGCAATTTTTACTCAATCCATCACTAATTAAAAAAAAAAAAACGTAATTAAAAAAATTCGAAATTCATTAATTCCAAAAAAAAATCAAGCTTTGCATAAAATAATAATAATAATAATAATAATTAAGGGTATATGGTAACATTTTCATTAGTCATATTCAAATAAAAATTTATGATATGAAAAAAGTTTTAATTATTTTGTAATATTTAATAAAAGTTTAGAATAAAGATGGATATTAAAATAAATTGATAATTTTGTTTTGTTGTATAATTCACAACCGAATCTTTTTAATTTCTTTTTATTTCTACTTAAAATTATTGATGGAATATTCTAATTCTCCCTTCTAACCCTAATATTATACACCAACTAATGTAAAGTTTTAGATNTTTTTTTTTTTTTTTTTTTTTTTTTTTTTTTTTTTTTTTTTTTTTTTTTTTTTTTTTTTTGTCGTTGTTCTCCCTAAAAATAAAAATAAAAACTTGTTTTAGAATTGAAATTGAACGGACCTTTTATCTGCTCATTAAAGATATTTATTTAAACGGAAGAGTCCATCTCGAACAAGGCAGAAATTTTGCTTAAACGGGAAATGAGAGAGAGTGGAGAGGAGAGAGATTTTTCATCGTTGACTGAATAGAAACCAGAATGGTAAAAGACTACGTGGTAATATTAAAATCTGAGTTTAATATTATATTTTTGTTTATCAAATATTATTTGAGTTTATTAGATTATGTTACGGTCAGATCCCATGTTAGTTAGAGAGGGGAACTAAACATTCGTTATAAGCATGTGAAACTTCTTCATGTAGACACGTAGTTTAATATTAAATTTTGAGTTTAATATTATATTTTTGTTTATAAAATGTTATTTGAGTTTATTAGATTATTTTACTGTCAGATCTCATATTGGTTAGAGATAGGAATTAAACATGGTGGGGGAAACCTTTCTCGAGTAGACACGTGGTCCCCAGTAAACACGTGGTGTAATATTAAAATTTGAGTTTAATATTATATTTTTGTTTACGAAATATTATTTGAATTTATTAGATTATGTTAGTGTCAAATCCATATTTGTTGGAGAGAGAAACTAAACATTCCTTGTAACGGCGTGGGAACCTCCANATTTTTTTTTTTTTTTTTTTTTTTTTTAAATGGAAATTATACATTAATTTTTTTTAATATGAATATATATTTTAAAAATATATAAAAAGATGGTAAAAAAACTCGACCGGAAACTAATCCCATAAAAATAAATGAGAAATTGTGCGATGATGAGAATTAAAATAAGAGACGAGGACAAGATGAGACAAATTTTCCTGTTCTCGTCCCATGGACATCTCTACTACTCACTTAAGCCAAATCTTCCTCGTCCCCATCTCGTAGACATCTCTACTACTCAGTTAAGTCAAATCAAATTCTCGAAACTTGGTGAAAAAGTAATTAGCTTCGATTGGCATCCATTTCGAAGTCAATAGAATATATATTAAAAATTAAAACAAGAAAAGTCATTTAGTTTGAATATTAGTAAAAATTACGNTTTTTTTTTTTTTTTTTTTTTTTTTTTTTTTTTTTTTTTTTTTTTTTTTTTTTTGGTAAATGACCCGATTAAAATAATCTAATTACAATCAACGTGTAACGTTTTATATTTAGGATTCATATCACTTATTGGCCCCGACGTATCCTGCGACATGGTCACGTTATCTACTCTTCGCTTCCTAAGAGTGAAAACTGATCACTCACATATCAACACGAGTTCTTCTGGCATGTTTTATTCTCACTCATATACATGTTAGAAATTTTTCCAAGAAGTCACCCAATATAGAATTACTCCAAGCAAATTACGCTTAACCATAGAGTTTCTATCATTGAGCTATCGAAAAGTAAGGTGTGTGTAATAACCCAAGTCCACCGCTAGCAGATATTGTCCTATTTGGGTTTTCCCTTAGTTTCTATCATTGAGCCATCGGAAAAGTAAGGTGCGTGTAACGACCAGGTCCACCGCTAGCAGATATTGTCCTCTTTGGGTTTTCCCTTAGTTTCTATCATTGAGCCATCGGAAAAGTAAGGTGCGTGTAACGACCAGGTCCACCGCTAGCAGATATTGTCCTCTTTGGGTTTTCCCTTAGTTTCTATCATTGAGCCATCGGAAAAGTAAGGTGCGTGTAACGACCAGGTCCACCGCTAGCAGATATTGTCCTCTTTGGGTTTTCCCTTAGTTTCTATCATTGAGCCATCGGAAAAGTAAGGTGCGTGTAACGACCAGGTCCACCGCTAGCAGATATTGTCCTCTTTGGGTTTTCCCTTAGTTTCTATCATTGAGCCATCGGAAAAGTAAGGTGCGTGTAACGACCAGGTCCACCGCTAGCAGATATTGTCCTCTTTGGGTTTTCCCTTAGTTTCTATCATTGAGCCATCGAAAAGTAAAGTGCTGTAATGACCCACCGCTAGCAGATATTGTCCTCTTTGGGTTTTCCCTTAGTTTCTATCATTGAGCCATCGAAAACTAAAGTGCTGTAATGACCCAAAAGTAAAGTGCTGTAATGACCCTGGTTGACCCTGGTTTTCCCTTAGTTTCTATCATTGAGCCATCGAAAAGTAAAGTGCGTGTAATGACCCAGATCCACCGCTAGCAGGTATTGTCATCTTTCAGGCTTCCCCTCAAGGCTTTAAAACGCGTCTGGTAGGGAAGGTTTCCACACCCTTATAAAGGGTGGTTTGTTCTCCTCCCCAACCAATGTGGGACATCACAATCCACCCCCTTCGGGGCCAGCGTTCTCGTTGGCACTCTTTCCTTCCTTCCATCGATGTGGGACCGCCCCTAAATCCACCCCCCTTTGGGGCCCAGCGTCCTTACTGGCACATCGTCCGGTGTCTAGCTCTAATACCATTTGTAACAACCCAGATCCACCGTTAGCAGATATTGTCCTCTTTGGGCTTTCCCTTTCGGGCTTCTCCTCAAAGCTTTCAAACGCATCTAATAGGGGAAGGTTTCCACATCCTTACAAACGGTGATTTGTTCTCCTCCCCAACCCATGTGAGACATCACAGTGCGCCTAGTTGGTATAGATAATAACTTTCAATTCTTTTAAGTGTTTTTTACTCATCTTATCCTCAAGATCTCTCTCATTCATGTACCTCTTTTTTACTCGAGTTTCACACTCAAATCACTCTCATTCAAACTCTAATCGCACTGCAAAGTGACAATGAAGTCAAACGATAACACAACCAAAATTACCTATTTAACCCTCATCTCATCTCGACTTTATTTGAAAGTCTAAACCGTATGAACTCGAACTTTAAAATTATCCCGCAATTATTTTTTAAATAATTTTAGAAACTTCATGAACTTTTACGTTACTTTATACAATTAACATATAGTTTTATGTTGATTTCTAATGACGTGACGCCGAAATATAATTATTTTTTCGTCCACGTATTACAATCTTATCAACAAATACATTTCTTTTTTAGAAAAATATCTTAATAATCTCACTCACAAAGCAAATAGTATTTTAAAAAGGGGGGAAATATCTAAATGATCCCATCCACAAACAATTTTCAAACCTTAAAGAAAATAATTTTATTTTTTTTTTAATTAAAAAATTGTTTGAAAGGGAAGCTATATTTGAACAGTAATATTAATTGAATTGAATGGTTGACCGGTTTGGTTCGGTTTGGTTTTTTTTGGGTTTAGTGAACCAAAAGTGTATAAGGTAAGCCGGACTTGCTCAATTAAATATATATTATCTGGAAGACTAAGATTGGGAGTCACATTATGTACCAAAAAATAAATAATATAAAATAATTGGATCATAATTAAAATTAATAATATGTCAATGTTACCGGACGGCCAATTGCGGTAAACGGCGTTAGTGGCTACGTTCTTCTATGTTCAATTATTTATTTATTTATTTTTCAATTGTAAATTTCGAAAATAATTCTCTGACATTTCCGATTTATTTATTTATTTATTTATTTTAGTCGAGAGTATATGTTTTTATGTTGATTGTACTATACTCATGTTGAACATACTCTGTGTGTAAATACTCACACTCTTTATTAAAACCAATCGAAAAGAGATTATAAGATACTCTGTAGTACTGCACTTTACTTCAAATTGCTCGGAATTGAAAACTTTAGTAGAGTCGAAGGTATTTCTAGACAATTTGTTCTTAAAATATTTAATAATTGAAAACTCTACCATTTATTACTCTACTAAAGTTATAAATGTCATATTTCGATTGGTTCATGATGTCAATTTTGCCGCCACATCATCACGTCGGGTATTTTGTTTTGACTATAACCTCTTCGTTTTAACTCTAATTTGAGTGAACAAAAGACGTTGAAATCGTTATTCCCAACGTTATACTGTGCGCAAAATACTGAGAATTATTAATAATTGAACGTAGGTTTGTTATCATCAAAATATTAATTAATTTGAAATTAAGAGCGAAAAAGCGAACAACTGTCATGTGAAAATTAACTTCCACCAAATTGTGTGAGATCTTACATCGGTTGGAGAGGGAAACGAAACATGCATTATAACGTGTGGAAACCTCTCCCTAGTAGATGTGTTTTAAAACCGTGAGGCTAACGACGATATGTAACGGGCCAAAGTGGACAATATCTGCTAGCGGTGAGCTTGGGCTATTACAAATGGTATTAGAGCCAGTCACCGGACGGTGTGAGAGACTGATCGGAATAGGACTACACCCTCTCCATAGTAGACGTGTTTTAAATCTGTAAGGTTGACGGTGATACGTAACGGGCCAAAACAAACAATGCTCGTATAAATATTATTGAGAATGAATGTTTCATTCACGTAATGTAAGCATTGAAATCGACTTAGATTTTATTAGAATTAAACAACAGGGTTAAGAAAATTATGACAGAACTTAAATATTCTTATTCCAATAGTCGAACCTTCTTTTCTTCCACGAAGTCTTTTCTAGCTATAACTTTAATACAATATCAACACTCGTGGGACTCTTGTACATAGACATTCAATTACTATTCCCACAAATCAACACGAGTTATTTTATGATGTTTTTTCCTCACTCACATAACTCACACAAAGAATAGTAGAGCACTCATGTTGAGCTGGGCTTACTACTTATATACTTTCAACAGTTATCCGCTCCACACTTGGCTACCCAGCGTTTACCATGGGCACGATAACCAGTACACCAGAGGTGCATCCTTCCCGATCTTCTCATACTAAGGAAAGTGATATGATAAGAAATCACTACAAGGGGAGTAAGATTCAGATTATCTTCTTGATCGAATATCTCGAGGCAAGAACATTGTTTGAGATTCGAATCACTCTACAAGCAAGATCGATCATGTCTAGCTTGAATGATTCTTGTTAATCAAATATCTCAACGCAAGAACACTTGTTTAAGATTCAAATCACTACACAAACAAGATTGATCATGTCGAGCTTGAATGATTCTACATGCAACCTAAACTATGTATAAAATTGTAATGAGACTGAGTGATTGACTAAAGAAGCACAAATGCTCATTTTACTGTATTTTTCAAGTCTGCTTACAAATACCGGATATACATAGCTTTATATAGCCTCAAAATGACATTCCAAGAAGGGTAGCATTCATATTTTATGAGAAAGATCCTCTCAAATATTCTAACACCCATATTAAATATGGACTGAACTGTGTCACGATGTTCTAAACCCAGTTCCACGCCAAAGAGATTTAAGGGTTAGATTAGGTAGGACCGGTTTAGAAGTCGATATGGGCAAAGCATGAACAGTATGAGCTGGGATTCTGACGGTGCCCAATGCATCATGAAATAGCAGAAGTTGGCAGAAGACCGAGCAGTCCGCTAAATAAAAAGGCCCCGCTCGCAGCCACTCTCTTACCATTTCATGGCCGGCACACTTCCATGGAGTTTCTCTTACATTTACGAACCTCACTCAAAATTTTCCTTCTCTTCTTTATTTTATTTCATCTCTCTCTTCTGTAAAGCTCTCTACCACCTCTCTTTTCCATACCTAAAGTTCGCTTTTCATTTTCCCCTTTAGATCTGTTTCGATCCCACACCCATTTTCCCCTTCAAATCTTCTTCCCCACAGCTCCTCTGTTTTTCCTCTGTTTTTCCTCTGTTTTTCAAGCAATCTACACTGCTCCTCCTCCTCGATTCTTTCATCCTTCTTCCATTCTTTTCTTATATCATCTTAGATCCATCTGATTCTAATTCTGGGTCTTCTTTTATCTTGCAAATGGCGGTTTTGAAGCTCTGTTTTTGCTTAATCTTTTGAATTTTTAAAAACAGAGCCTGCGTGCTCTGTTTCGTTCTCTTCAGAATTCAACCCTCTCTGTTTTTACTTGAATCGTTCGAGTTCATGGCTGATCCGTTGTCAAAATCTGAGTTTAATGGTTTGACATTAGAAACAGCAATTTCGATTACGAAATCGGTATTGCTTTCAATTGGGTTAATATCCACTGTAAGTTTGTTCAAAGTGGCTGTAATCCCAAAAGTTGCGAGCCTTTTGACCACTACTCTTCCTCGCTTATGGGTCTCCTTCGGATTATGGCTTTCTCCTCCCTATGTGTTCCTTGTATTCAATTTCATTATCGTCGCCGTCGCTGCCTCCTCCGTCTTCCGCCGCCCAATAGACACATCCGAGAATAGCTACATACCCATTTCTTACGAACATACTCATGTTGCTGCTTCCTCTCCCTATATGTCGATGCATGAGGATCAAAGCTTTTGGATCATTGCTCGTTCTAGAGAAATCTGGAATGGGATCCCGAACGAGGACGAACAGGGGAAGGAGCAATGGGATTTCCCGACTCTGTTCACGGATAAATTCAGCAACCCATTATCTGAAAAGCTCTGTGCATATTCTTGCGAGAAGGATGAAGATGCCGGCGGCGGCGGCGGCGGAGGCGGTGATGGTGACTCGATGGACGCTACGTGGAAGGCGATCATGGAAAGTCAAGGGAAACAGACGTCGCAGCTGAAGAAGAACCAGACATGGGACTCACCGCCGCCGCCACGACGTTTGATTAGAGCCGCCGACGCTGGTGCCAACACGGTGGAGCTGGCTCGGAATGAGGTGAAGAAATCAGAGAGGTTCCTCCCAGCGGCGTCGCTTCGGAGGAAGATATCAATGACTTCGGAAGAGCTGAGGTGCCGGGCTGAGGCGTTCATAGAAATGGTTAACCGAAGCATTCGCTTGCAGAGGCAAGAATCAGAGCAGCGTTTCTTGCAGGCGTTGAAACGCAATTTCTAGCATTATCCGATGATCTCGACAACATTTACCGTATAACTATGCTATCTATTTTGACTCGTAACTCTTAGAAGCATTGGTGGCGTGTATCGAATATAGATTATGAAGCTTGGTCGGGATCTTAGACATGTAGCGTTACCATTCATGTTCTTGGTGTGTTGTTACGTTTTGTCTATACATTTTCGTTCTATGATAAAACCGAACCTTTGTGTTGTTCGCATTTAATCAAAAGTCTATGAACTTTATAAATTGGTTAGGTTTGTAAAGAATAGAAAATGGTAGGCAGCATGATTGCATGGCTTGTTCGGTGCAACTATTGACCACCACAGCACAGCCACAATGGCTTTGAATTTGAATAATGAAGTAATTTTCCATGAAAGGTTAGGCCGATTGAGAAATTTAATCGACGTGGTTTCGATTTAGTTCATTGGGCCAGTTTTCATCCATCTCGATCATGCTGGAGCAAACGCAAGGTGAGGTAATGATGATTGAGCGTCTCTCGCCCACGTTGTGACATACATACGTGCTACATGGTAGCTCGTTTAGGCCATATGGCCTAAGGGTGGTGGAGAGTTGACACCATGCTTTCTACTATGGTACATTTTGAGGCATTTTCAATACTTCTCTGGTAGACGTCATTTTGGCGAATGGTCATATGGTGTCGTGGAGTGTTCGTCCAATGTCTGATTGACACCAAATTTGGTGGGCTTTTATATTTCATATGGACGAACTTGACTCCAAAACTGCATCCCCAAATTTCCTTCAGAATCCCGACTTTCGATGTTAAAACCTAGACCCTACTCACCCTTCATCAAGTCTATCTATAATATTCTTGTCTACCTGTTTCCTATCTTTCTTATGCCTCGTTTTCTCTTCAATGCACATGTTATATGGTGTGTTGGATAATGCACTGTTTTCCTCAAGTCGCATCATGACATTCTTCTATATTGACTCTCACATGGTGAGTAGGCGTCTCTTGAGGGTTGTCGCTTTGCTTGTCTTGATGTAAGAGTCACAACCTATTCTCTTCATCGTATGGTTGTGACAGCAACCCCCGCAGTGATGCAAAGAGCGACCCATCAGAACCAACAAGACACTAGTACATCATATCATATAAAGCCAGCTGAGCTCTAAGTCCAAGTCCTCTAGCGCTTGAGCCACGCCAACAATTCAAATGTCGGTGGTGCCAACCAAGAGGCCGCCTTAAGTCACGCCCATCATCTCTATCTTCTCCCTCCTCATCCCATTCTCAGACTTTCAAGGACAGTATCGGACGACACGAGTATGCCAATTTTGCACTCCAACCCATATGTCGGAGGCTGGATTATGCACCCGCTATTTAGTACGGTATTCGTAAATGACATGACATGGGCACGTGAGGGCCAATGCCTCGCATCCAGCTTACTTAATTGGTTAAGATACATATCATCAATCAAGAGGTTCGAATCCTCTCACCTCTACTTATTGCAACATTGCATTAATTATCAAGTTGCGGTGATTATCTAATAATAATTATGGTTGAAGGGTAAAATTGTCATATTTTTCTAATTTTAAAAAATTACATCAAACATTTGTTAAATCGAGCAAACAATCAATTTTTTTTTTTTTAAATATGTCACAATCAGTTAAATTATACTCGTATAGACATGAATATTAAAATAATGTAGTGATGACGTAGCTCGAATTCTAGGTAAAATATACGACTTTTTTTCCAAAAAATAATATAATTAAATATAAGTGAAACTTCCTTGTTCATCAATAACTTTGTATAGGGCCATTTGTATAGGGCCATAGGGATAAATGCATATGTCCCACCATTTATTTTTAGCTTTTCTTTTTGAAGGTTATGATATTTAAAATTAAAATAAAATAAAAATAAAAAGTGGCACTTTTAGGAATAAATAAAAATCATAGACTAATAATTGTATCAATAATTTATATTCTTTTTTATTTTTTTATGTGCAAATTTAAAATTATGTTGAAAATTTTATGAATTAATTTAACTCATAAATTTTAATTAAGTAGACATTTTAAAAAAATTAATGCATTAAATATTTAATTAATAAATTTATAAATTTTTGTTGGAGAAATCTTTTAAATGAACCAAAATTATGGATTAATAAAAAAAATAATAAATAAATAAATAGAGAGTTATTTATTTTGGAAGTTAGAAAGTTTTAATTTATTTATTTATTTATTTATTTATTTATTTAGAGTTCAATGGATACTTCTTTTAGGCATGGGGAAAGAGACGTAACAACAAAAAGGAAAAGAATTAGAATTTTGGAGGAAAATGATAAGAAAAAATTTAAAAAAAAAATACAAAATTGAGAGAGATTCAGAGAGAGACAGAGAGGTTGCTCGATTTCCAGTTCCGATCTCAACATTGAAGTCAGCGAGCGAGCTGCAATTGTATGTGAATGGAGGGGCTGGCGTCTTCTACCGAGGAGCTGAAGAAGAATGTGGAGCATCATGAGAAGAAGATGATGATGAAGAAGAAGAGGAAGAAGAAGGAGAGATTGGGGTGGATTGAATGGTTGAGAGGTTGGATGTATGTCATTCACGAGATGCTATTTCAGAGAATCGTCGCCAGCCATCTCCAGAATCCTATGCCTCTCCCTCCTATTAACGACCTTACTTGCATTGTCACCGGATCGACCAGCGGTATTGGCCGCGAGATTGCCAGGTTTTTTCATTTTTCTCGCTTCCATGGAACTACTTACTCCCTTTCTATTCTCGATTTCTTGTTTTGTGTAGTTCGTTGTGATTGGAATCCATTATTTGCGCTTAATTCTTTTCCGGCTCCTTCGGAATGTGGTTTCGAGCTCTTGTTCAGGTTTTAGATTTATTTGTTGCTCCAGTGATTATTTTGGTTCTTTTTGCTTTGATTTTCAATGGAGCAGGCAACTGGCTGAATCAGGGGCACATGTTGTCATGGCAGTGAGGAATCCAAAGGCTGCTCTCGACTTGATTCAGAAGTGGCAAAATGAATGGTCTGGCAAGGGGCTTCCTCTCAATATTGAGGTATCTAAAATCCACAGTAGCTCTGTATGAACTCTGTAGCTCTGCATCAAAAGAACTTTGAACTTCAATTCAGATTCTACATTATTCTTTTTATGTTAGAAATAGTAGTTAATGCATTGTTAATAAGTGATATACATTGTGATTTTTCTAGGTAATGGAACTTGATCTTCTATCTCTAGATTCTGTCGTGAGATTTGCTGAAGCTTATAATGCTCGTATGGGACCTTTACATGTTCTTATCAACAATGCTGGAATATTTTCCATTGGAGGTTAGTAATCTTTTACTCACTTGTTGATTTATTTTTCCATTTCCTTATTGCCAGGCTTGAATCAACTAAGTTATTCATAAATGTCAGTTACTTTCTTACTGGACATTTCTTCAGTTCATGAGCTGCTAAAAGGAACTATTGTTGTGATTGAAATAGTTTGTGTTTTTTTCCATTGTAAATGCTTGTAATACTCTAGTTTTAGTACATAATGCATTTTGTGGAAACTTTCTGTGATAGCTTACTTGATATGTAACATTCACCTTGCTTGTCGATTACTGCTCTTATGCTGGCGATTACTGTTCTTTTCTGTTCTAAACATTTATGCTGACTATTCCTAGGAGTGTAAATGCTTCTGAAGATCCTATGCTTGCTATTCAGAAAAGAAAGAATCTGAATAATCATTTCTTTACTTTCATCGTACTGTAGTTGTGGAGCGATTACATTCCTTTGATTATAATACTATTTTTTTTTTTGGTAAAGAAATATGTGCCAATGTCTTGGTTTAATTTGAGTTTGTTGTCTCTAGAGCCACAAAAATTTTCTAAAGATGGTTATGAAGAGCACCTGCAAGTGAATCATTTGGCACCTGCATTGCTTTCAATATTACTCTTGCCATCCCTTATCAGAGGTTCCCCAAGCCGGATAATTAATGTGAACTCTGTTGTAAGTTTCGTGGGCACTATACAAAAGCATAGATCATATGTTTCTGCATCGTATAATGTATGGGTACATGTTCATACATAGAAAATGGTAACCTGTATACTTTGTGTTTAGCTAATAAAGTTTATGTAATGATTTAATCTTAACTATGCATTAGTGCTCTTTTTCATTCTAAGAATAAGAAGTATATTCAGTAATGAAAATTTATATTAGGCTTTCAATATCACAATCAAGTGCATATATTGTCTCTGTGATGACAAAAATCATTTTTTTCGAAAGATAAAATAAAGATAAGCCCTGGGAAAAAATTGGAATGAAATGATTTGACTTCCAGATCTTTGTAAATTATACACATCAGTTGCATGGTGGGTCTAGGATCGGATTTTCATTAACGACCATTTTCAATCCCTACAGCCCTGGGTTCAATTGTAAGGTGGAGTCAAATTTTTCTTGGCTATTTGCTACTAGAGATCATGTTGGCAAAATAGATATTTCGTATTTGGTCATTTTGATGTTTGTTTCTGTCGTGTAATCACAGTTACATGCTTAATATTTAGATGCATTATGTTGGTTTCGTTGACACGGAAGACATGAATGTCGTTTCACCGAAAAGGAAATTTACAAGCTTAGTTGGATACTCTAGCAGTAAGTTGGCACAGGTATAGTTACTGGTCAACTAGTCAATTCCTTCCCACTACTCATATCCTTTTATAATTGTATTTCTTTTTTTTTTCTTAATTTATTATTATTGTGCATTCAATTATGATATTCCATGTTCCTTCTCTCTTAGTCAATTTAATCAGTAATTTACACTTGAAACAATGGTCATATTCTGTTTAGTTATTGTTTTCCTCTTTTTAAAATGGCATTCCATGGAGAATCACTTCTCTATGGGAGTATGAATTCGTTAAAACCTTTTTGCGCAATTCAAAAAATCAAGTTTGCTTCTGTAACCTTGAAACTTTCTCTTCTATAAATTGGATGTGCCATGTTCCAGGTATCAATATGATTTTTGTTTCACTGTTTGCTACATTGTTTGACATCTTCCTGTACGTCCTTGATTCTTGCTCGTTTTGCATTATTTTAAGCAAGGATTCTCAAGCCAGCCTATTATATTAAATGAGCATTACTAATATCCTCTTTCATTTCCNCCCCCCCCCCTATATTTGATTAGGCAGTTTGTCGATTATTAGACGATGTATTTACTGTGCATTGATAACTCACCTTTCAGTTTTCCTGTTTGATCTCTAACTTCTGGCTTATAAAAGCTGTTTTTATACTGCTCTTGGGTGCCAACATTACATAGCTTGGTCTAATGGTTTCTGGATTACAGGTTATGTTTAGCAGTGTTCTTCATAAGAAACTGCCTGCTGAATCTGGCATCAATGTGGTGTGCGTTTCACCTGGGATTGTTCACACAAATGTGGTAAGTTTTTACTTGAGGAAGTACCAGCCTATTGGTAGCAGAAACAAGACTCTAGAATATATAATCTTCAATTTTATTTGTATCATCTTGTACATTCCTTGATATGATGTGAGATTGAAGTATTCACGTATATTTTATTATCCCATTATCTTCAGAAGTGATAATGATGTTTAACTATTTGATGACTGAAATTATGCATGTTACTAAAGTATTTGGATGATATCTCAATAAGTGGATTGAATTTCCACTAAAATTCTCAGCAGCTTCTAAAAATTTTCAGAAATTTTTTCACTGAAATCTGCTCCATCCGTGTATGGCGATTCACTTTGACTGTTAATTTCTGCACATTCTGCTTGCTTTTCATTCCAAATCACAGAATAATTTACATGATTATAGCAGAGCCTTATGTTGAAAATGACTGCTTCAAAACCCACATCCATGTTACCAAAATTATAGGCGTCTGGAATATTATATTTGCAGGATCTTATACCTTTTTGTAATATGATCAACAATATGTTTGTGCTGAGTGGTTTCACTCAGTCAGGTGGTAGTAGAATTATATCCTTTGAATGCAGTCTGATATGAACCATCACTATTTGTACTGCGTTTAATTTTGCTTATCAATGCAGGCAAGGGATCTTTCAAAAGTTGTTCAAGCTGGTTATCGCCTAATTCCTTATTTTATCTTCAGTCCTCAAGAAGGTAAGCCATTTCAAGTGATTACATTGTTTCTTGTCTCAACTAAATGAGATAATGTCAATCTTTATTCTAAAATGACGAAGTAGTTACATTTGATAACGATTCCTTATTGCGAATGTCTCAAGTTTTTGTGGTTGAGATGCGTTCCATAAGAAAGAATCGTGTGAGAAACTTCGCGAAAATTATCCGAACACTAGAAGTCAAACTAATTCTAGAATTTCTACGAGTTGGCACTCTTTGTAGGAGTATTTGAGGAACCTTCCTGTTTAAATTTTTTTAAAAAAAATGGAAAACCAGAATCTTGTTTGATGACGACCAACCATGTTGCTTGGTTGTAAAACCTTTAGAAAGAAAGCCGAACTTGTATTCCTAATCTTGTCAAGACCAAGCCTGCTCTTTTCCAAAGGTAGAACCTCCTTATTCCCATTAACAAGATGTTAGCTCTCGAAAAGTTCTTCGTTTTTATTCAAGGAAATAGAGAACACTGGAGTGAATAGAGATGCTGTTAGAAATCACGAACCTCCACAATGATATGATATTGTCTACTTTGAGTATGAGCTCTCATGGTTTTGTTTTGTTTTTTGTTTCTCCAAAAGGCCTCATACCATGGAGATGTATTCCTTACTTTAAACCCATGATCAACCCCTTAACTAGTCGACGTGGGACTCTTCTCCCAACAATTCTCGACATATTCCCCCTCCTTAACAGAAAGAACTTGTTTCATCTGGATTTTCTGTTTAATCTTGATGAAAAATGTTAGATTATGCTATTATTTTGTAGCATTCAAAGATACTTTTACCTTAACATACATGACTTTGAATTCAAATACACTTCATCATTCGCCAATTGCAGGTTCTAGAAGTACTCTCTTTGCTGCCACTGATCCTCAAGTTCCAGAATACTGTGAACTACTTAAAGCTGATAAATGGCCTGTTTGTGCATTTCTTGCCCAAGAATGCCGTCCAACAAATCCTTCAGAAGAGGCACACAACGTCGAGACTGCTTACCGACTGTGGGAGAAGACATTGGAGATGACGGGCTTGCACTCGGACGTCGTCGAGAAGCTATTAGAAGGAGATCAAATTACTTGTCGCTATGGAGCTGATTCAACAGAGACTAACTAATGGTAAATTTCCATTCTTAGTATTTGATAGACACAAATGAATCTCACGAACGAGTCATCATACTTAACAAGAAACGAAAACGAAAACGAAAATGAAGATTTTGTTGTATTATTCAGTTGTTGAATTGCCATTAACCTCTTTGGCTGGCTCGTCAAATGGATTTGTATATTGCTGCGCATTTGTGCATGCCATCACATTACTTCGCCAGCACCTCATAATAATTACAATGCCATTTATCTTTTATATAATACAATGCCATTTCAAGCTTATGAATTTGAATATGAGAACTTTGAAAGCTTTTGGTTGGAATATGAACTAAGAGGTATCAATCATACAATATGCTTCAATGAAGATATGAATAATAATTGTTGAAATTATCAAAAGATATTTCAATTCATGCCACATTAAAGAAGAATGAAGTTTCATGTTATAAATTTTGGGTCGATTACAATTTAGAATAATTTAGATGTATTGTATTTCATTAATATATTTTAAGACTTTTAATTTACTTTAGTTATAATTACATCATGGTTAGTTATGACAAACATGGTTAATTATGGTTAGTTATGACAAACATGGTTAATTATGGTATGAATGTTAATGACTTTAGTAGTTTAGAACTCTTTTAATAGTTTCAGAACTCTTGTAATGCCTTTAGTAGTTTCATTTTGAGTTTTAGAACTCTGGTAATGTCTTTAGTAGTTTCATTTTGAGGCCATGTATGTTGCATTTGTAGGAAGACTTGGAAAATATAGTAAAAGAAACATTTGTGCTCTTCTTTGGCCAATGACTAAGTTTGTTTGCAATTCTATGTAGTTTAGGTTGCATATAGAATCATTCAAGCTCGACATGATCAATCTTGCTTGTGGAGTGATTCGAATTTCAAACAAGTGTTCTTGCGTTGAGATATTTGATCAACAAGAATCATTCAAGCTAGGCATGATCGATCTTGCTTGTGGAGTGATTCGAATCTCAAACAATGTTCTTCTTGTCTTAAGATATTCGATCAACAAGGTAATCCGAATCTTACTTCCCTTGTAGTGATTCGTTATCTTATCGCTCGAATTCGCTTTATAAAACAAAAAAGAAATTATTTAAATTTATTATCCTAAAACTAAAAACATCTAACTTTATAATAAAAAATAAATAATTGTCTTGGAAAGCTAAATTAAAAAAAAAAAAAAAAAAAAAAAAACTTATGATATTATTCTTAATCTATCATAAACAATTTAAAATTGTCTCGCAATATTTAATATTTATAAAATGTCAAAAATAATATTCTAACTATATATATTTTTAATAATTTAGTCAAAATTTTCCAAATATAGAGATAAATTATGGTAAATTAATAGAATAATGACAAATTTTCTAAAATTTCTAAACAAGAATAATTATAAAATAATAGATTTTAAACCTTAATAAATAAATAAATAAATAAAATAAAATCTGAGTTATTTAAAAATGAAATTCAAAAAAATGATTTAAAATCCATCCGTTATGGGAAAATGTCGATAAAGTAGAAGAAAGCATTGGGAAAAAGATTTCTGCTTTTATTATGTGAACTTTGAAGTGTTTTTCAAACGGAAATAACCTCATCCCTTCAATCTCTCTCTCCTTCTCTTTAGCCGTTTGAATCAAAACCCTCACCCTCCAAATCTCGCCGGAATCGCCATCTCTCCGCTTATTTTGGCCGGATACACCAACGCCGTCGGTTCAGGTAAGTTTCCACGGTATCTTCTCTACTCATCTACTTCATTTTCTTGTGAATCGTCTGCTACTCTTTGCATTTGTTTCTCGGTTGCGTTACTCTCTTAATCTGTTTGTTTCTCGCTGATTTCAATCCTGTTTGGTTGCGTTTCTATGAAGAAGGATATCAACATTGTCTTCAGCTGTAGACGGTTTTCGTTTTGTGATTTTTTTCTTTCTTTGATTCCTGATAATGTAATTTGGAATTTATGCACGTTCTGTTTAGCTGTAGTCCACTAGCGTTGTGTGTTCTGCAATTACCACCGGAAAACGAGGATGGCGGTTCTTAAAATCGGAACCTCCTCTCTCTCTCTCTATCTGTTTTCATTACTTTCAAATTATTGCTCTACCAAACAACCGAACGAAGCTACTCTTATCATTTGATTCAACACTTGAATTGAATCGCAGCAGGTACCAAATCGTCGGAATGTAATTTAAACGTTTCGCACCTAGGTCTAATTTAGCATCAAAGGATTTTCAGATTTGTTTGTAGTGATCCTGTGCTTATGAAAAGGATCGAAGTCAAGAAAATGTGGAAGCATTATAAAAATAACCTGGGGATTTGAGTAATACGGTTTTGCAGCTTCCGGAACCATGAATGTTGAGACAGACTTAGTGATTTGATTTGCACTTGTTTATCTCTACGCTGAAATTTTTTCGAGATCTGCGCCAATTTTTTAAAGAGAACATGATGAATTACTTTTCAACTTCCTGCTGCTCTTGCCCATACTACACTGTTTATTCCTTTTCTATTCTAAACATAGGTTAGGTTTTTGTACGGCCTGCTGCATTTATGGCGTTGGATTTTATTGGGTTTTGTGCTTTGCCAACTTGCCTGCCCCAGTTACCTTATGGGCCATGCCTTTATAATTGGAACTTACATCATTACTACTGACATTCAATAAAATCACGACATAAATATTCATCTTTGTTCAACAATTTATCTCAAAATAAATCCCCATGAAAGAGTTGAAAGATAGTTTTAAATTGTAATTTTGAAGTGTTCATTAAAGATGTATGTGTGTACCCTGTAATGCTTAAATCATGCGTTGCTCATCCTTGTCCTGTATTTTAGATTAATATTGGCTGATGGGTATGCGAAAAAATATATTGCTTTTCTGTCGGTCGTTCTAAAGTAGTGGTTTTGCACATATTTCTGTCGGCTGATTAACCGGGAATAATACATACCGTGTTGTCAGCTACGCGAGTGTCACTGTGGTTGGATGCACTTTGAGCGAGATGGAAATGGTGGCCCCGGAGCAAGAAGATGTTTGGACCAAGCGTACACCTTCATCTCCATCTTGTGAGAGTTTGAGCAGCAACAGAAACAGTATAACACTCGGCCCCAGATCTCCTTCATTGTTATCGTCCTCTCTCGCAGGTATCAGTGACTGTTAACTTGAAAAATGGCTCTTTACACTAATTTTTTTCAAACCCCATGTATCTATCTTAGGTTTTAGCTCTTTGAGATTCTATACTGAAGACCAGGGAAGTGGGGGTGGTGGTGGATAAAGCCCTAGTCCTAGGGAAAAGACTTGCCTACTCACTGTTACCTACTGACTTATTTTGTAGCCATGTACAAACTTTATTACAGTAGGAGAGGTAGGTAGGTGGTTGGAGTAATTAGAGTCTGGGAGTCTTGAATTTTCGTCCCCATAATGTTTTATTCTCACTTTGTTTTTGAAATTTGAAACGGTGAAAAGCGAAGCCCCCATGTCTATTGTCCATGTGAAACCACCTTTATTGTGGGAGAGAATATATTGACCTTTGTGTTCTTTCATCCCTGAGCCATGAGCAGTCCTCAACAACTTTCCTATAAACAGCATCTTATCATTTTCCTGATTGATGCAAACCCGTGAGGACTTTGAAGTATGTGAACCTACAGCCTGTTTTCTTCCCCCATCTGCCAGTTTAGTTTTTTTTTTTTCTAGGGATTCTGACTGTTTTGAATGAATTGTAAGTCTTAAGTTTCATTCAAAATAATTTGATGGAATTGAATTTTGGGGATATATGATAGAGATTGTTCTTGGATGGGTCATTCTCCTTTATAACAATGTAATGCCAAAAGAACCGTCTAGGGCGGGGAACCATTGCCTTTCTGCCCCCACAATTTGACAGGAATTCAAAATTTCAAGTGAGTATTCAATTGTTATCCTGATTATTTGCTTCTATGTCCTTTTCTATTCCCTTAAGCCTTATTGACCCACCATTTTTAAGCTTTTTAAATGAAATGATTTGGAAATTCAGAAGAAAATTAAGCCCAGTTGCCCTGTAATACCTTTTAATATAGTTATGCCAAAATCATTTGTTCATTTTTTAAAGATAGTTTATAGATTTCCATTGCATATTTCAAGATTTGAATTGATTTATAATATTTTCATTCCTTATTCTATATGTCTCGTCTTGGATTTTTCTTTTATTCTCAATTCTATATAGGTGATAATTGATGCAGGTCCTTGATCAGATCATGTAAACTATCATTAAAAAAATGACAATAGGCAGAATGTTCAAATACCAAAATTAAAAATCAAATTAAAAATGATATTATCAAATGAGTTTAACTTTGGGTCCAACAATCGTGGTTAGAAGATCCAATTACATGATATAGCTTGTAAGTTGTCTTGCTCGTGTTGTGCTATGGCAGATATGGAGCAGAAGATGAATTTACTTGCTATGAAAAATGCTGGAGAGAACAACGCAGGAGATAGTTTTGCCGAACGTGCAGAATTTTACTACAACAAACGCCCTCAACTGCTGGCGCTTCTCCAAGAACTGTACACTGCTTACACCACCTTATCCGATCGCTACATTCAAACCATTGCCAAACGTCACAACCATCATCACAACAGGCACTCTTCTGTTACTTCAACCCTCGACTCTTTCGATGGAGTCGAAGATTCAGGGATCAGTCAAATCGAGTCCGATGCAGAGAGCTCTCTCTCCTACCAGCAAGTATCTGTTATAATACCAGCTAAAAACTATCCTATGGTATACAATGACGCCTTTGTTGCGGAGATTGTCATCAAGAATGTGGAGTATGACATTCTTATAAATGAGGTAAGCATCCTGGAAAAGCAATGTGGTGATTCATCGACGAAGGTCGAGCTCCAGAAGAGTTTGCTTGAGGTTTTGGAGTCTGAAAGGCTCATATTACTGAATGAAAATGCAAGATTGGGATATAGGGTGTCTTCCTTGATGGAAGAAAACAAAGGGCTGGTAGCGGAGTCTGTGTTCATGAAACAGAAGGCGAGTGAGATGGCACGATGTATGCTGAAGCTGCGGGATGATCATAGAGCTTACCTACTCAACCAGAAAATAGAAGATCTACAGGGACAGATTCATGGGCTGGAGAAAAAGAATAGAGAGTACTATGAGAAGCTTGTGAAGATAGATAAAACAATGGTAGAGAGTACGAGTAAGAACAAAGAACACAATGGGAATGAGGTAACCTTGGAGGCGTGCTTTCAGATTAGAAAACTTAAATCGAAGAGGCATCATTCTGGTGTCATCAACAGTGGCAGTGACAAAAAAAGTAACAGCGGGAGGAAGACATACAGATGGTGGGCAAAGGTGAAGAGCATGGACATGTTTTTATGTGGTCATAGCACCAATCCTATGTAATAATTCCTTTTGCCTCTCTACTACTTGGGTTGGGAAAGCCATCCCTAACTAGATATTTAGTAGCAGCTGCAGTAGTAAGATTGGCAATACCCAATCCCTTATAAATAACTTAGTGGAAGTTTTTTGTTGGTACTGTGGCATTGGACACTAAATGTTAGTACTAGAAAGCAGTATGAAATAGTCTTAAGTTCCATCACCTTCTGATACCAACTTTTATCTGCTTTTTGCTGTGCTGTGGTCTAATTTGAGGGAGACAGTAAGATAATGAAACAGGGAATCCCTAAACAATGAAAAGCAGCAAGTTAATGAACAACAGTATATGCTTTTGGTTTACAGTACTATTTAGGGAAGTGTTCAATCCCAGTGGCAAATAATGCAAGGGAAGATTTCAGTGGCATTAGTCTGATGAAAGAACAAATGTTATCAAGGCAAGTAATGGAAGGTGTACAAATTGTTTGATGTTCTAATTAGATCTTCGACGTATTCGATGTTGATTAGAGAGACCATTGAAATCTAGAAACTTATATTCAAAGTTCAGAGACTTGTCATACTTCTAATTTAACTTTTTGAAGCACAAAGTTCGTCGTGGTAGGGTACATGGGTAGGAAGTTAGGCACAAGAACACTGCATTATCCATTGGGAAAAAAATTCTGAATTATGTTTAGTTGTCTTTTTCTTCACGAAGTTCTGATTTCTTTTACACATTTACAATTTGATGTACTTAACTGTTTATTTTTCTTGGGATCAAAATCATTCTCATGTAGAGTTATACAAATTCCCATTCAGATTTCAATGAAATTTCAAAATTGAATTAAATTTCTAGGCATTTAACCAAAGTAAGGTTTGAAAGACAATGAGTCAGGAATTTGAAACCTGGAAACAACCTGAAGGCACGACTGAATCTCGAACTGTGTCATTATTTTTGTTCTCAGAATTTGTTGCGTATGCACGGCACTGAGTCTCTCCTGAAATTTAGCAACTCGCACCTATAGAAGAAATGATGTGCAAATATGAGAATAACATTAAACAGGCACTCTAGCAGCCCTTAACAAAATCCGACTTCAATCACATTTCCTAAAATGACGAACTCGAAAGGGAATAATTGAAAGAGATCAGTGAGAAATTCTGATGGCAGACACTTCAGAAACTGTGCTCGGTTCGAGGTCAGTTTCAAAAAAAGTCATAAAACAAATAGTCTTGTTTGGGAGACTATTTTCAGACAGTTAAGTTTTACAAGCTATCAATTGACTTGTAACCGTAACGGAGTAATTTTAAGTGGTTGTCTCTTTTGTCCCAGTAACGAAATTGCCCATATTCTTCTCATATCAAGATAAGTGAATCAATACCTTGAATGGTTTTGAAGGCGAATTGAAGGATCAAATTTTAAAGCTGTTGAATATGACATCGCAGCTGAATCAAAATGCTCCATAGTTAAGAATGCTGTCACCTTTACGAATGTAAGCCTGCAAAATGAAAATTAGGAAACACATCTTGGGAACTATACGATAGTGTACACTAGAGTTCGAATCCCTTTTCTCACATCTTCTCGATTAAAGGACAAAAAGTAGTGATGATCAACAAAGTTGCATGTTCTATTAGCTGAATGAAGGTTCGAAAGACCTCTAAATTACAGTTTAGAATCATCACTCTTTAGAATTTTAACTTTTTTTTCCCTTACATCCAGGAGGTCCTTGGCATAAAGGTTCATGCATCACAAAGAAGTTGATCCCTGAATTTACAATTATAATTGAAGGTCATGTCCAAAGTTTTCCTGTTATCCTCCGAATTTTCTCTTGCTCTTGACATCTAGAGCTTGGCACTACACAGATCTTCTTAAAATCATTTGAAATGGAAGAAATTAGAATTCTGTATATCGTAAATCTTGTCAATAAATTGAGATATCACAACCTGGGCTCTACACTTTTCTCCTTCAATAATAACTAAATTCACAATCCAGACTCATTTTAGTGTGGCAACCTAGTTATTTTCTCAAAACTAACGTCTATCTTTTGAGATGGAATGTAATGCACATGATGATTAACCAAAATACTTCTCACCTAGAGCTTCATTTGCACCTTTAAGGTCACCAGAATGGTTCCCCTGTGCGAATCTCATGATAGACCTGAAATTTTTCAAAGAAGTTGTGTGTAATTTTCTGAATGCAGCTGCTTCAGTGAAGTCGAGGAACAAGAAATTTCAAGTGCAGATATATCCGTAGACTAGAGAGATACAGGTCAAATTATCAACAACATGAAGCGTTTGGAAAGAACTTAGGCGACTTAAAATTGAACGAGCTATAATTTTCAGCGCTTATTGGCAGAAATTCAACCATGGTAACCAAATTTAGTATAAGACGGGGCATATAAATTGAAGCATAGCATCATATATAATGCATCATTGTGAACAAAATTTTCATACCGAATCGCAGAAAGAAAAGCAGACTGGAGACGTGGTTATCAACATTGCCACTCGGTAAAAGGCGGAACAATTTTAACTACAGGAAAATTGGCTCGGCCTGAGAGAAATTCCCAGCCTCCAATTCACTTTCATCTCTCTACCACAGAGCAAGAGCCTTCAAACTCTTACACACACCGATGGAATCACAGCCTCCACCAGACAACTGCTTTATGGCCAACGTTAGGGCCAGCGCCGCAGTTTCGTAAACAACCACAAGAATTGACAGTAATGGAGGAAGGTGCGACGCCGCTGAGAGTTCGGAGTGTCTGAAAGGAACCTTGACGGCAGCAAATACGATTGGTGCAGACTCGAATCTCCTGGTTGTGAGAATGAATTGGAAGAGTATGATTTGGAAGAAATCGTAGAGCGCAAACGAAAGCAGAGGATATGGAGTCGCGTTCATTCCCCCATTTATTTTTGTAATCAATTGCGGGACATAACAAAACGTGGCCACTCCCTATTTTTATTTTTTTTAAATCAAAATTTAAATTTGATGAATTAATGTTAGAATTTTATTCAGGTCAAAATTCTCCATCTATAATCAAATAAATTACTAGTAATAATTGGAAATAACAATAAATGGAATAAATAAATGGGTAGAGAAGTTCACCCTACGAAGAGTCCTATTTTTGGTAGGTACCACCGGGAGAAGCCGTGGAATCTTTACATATTAAGGAGAGCCACTTGAACTCCCTCTCCGCCTACAGCTCACTTATTGAAGTGGTCTCAGTGACAATTGGAGGTCTAACTTGTTCTCCATTCTTGTTTGGTTAAGCTCTTTTCCTTGGTTGTCTTTCTCCCTTGCCTAAAGCTGTCGTGGTTGTAGCTCAATCAGTTAATGTTTCCGTTCTTCAAAACAATAACAATAAAATATTTACTAAGACTATTCGTTTATACAAATACACAAATATTAGATATTTGTCTATAATAAAATATCAAATATGATATATATGGTAAGCTATATAAAATATCAAATATGATATATATGGTAAGCTATAATTTACTATTAAATATCTCTAATATATAGAAAATTCTCTCTATTAGATAAACAAGATTAAGGATGAAATTCTCCTTATTAGATAAACGAGATCGAGGACAAAATTGTATTTCCCACGTCCTTTCTTGCCCAATTCACCGCCCCGCCCATCCCCACTTTTATATATATATATATATATTATTTGTATTATCATTGCATTTTCACGACTTTCTACGAATAGACCATCGTTTTATACATATTGAGTCAATTTTCGTGTCCATTCTTGGGCACGATTTGTACGGATCGAGTCAAATAAACGTGTAGATTATAAGTGAAGTAATAAAGAAATGATGTGAGATATGAAAAATTAGGTGAAAAAGATGGTAGAAGTATAGAAAAGTGGTGTGAGTGTGATGGTAGAAGTAGAAGGAAGTGGTGTGGGTGTGGCGGGGGTGGAAGTGGGATAATAAAGCTGATTGATACCGTTTGTATGTATAACTTAATACTCAGCGCCGCTCCTGAGTGATGCCTGACGTGTTAGCAGCAGCCGTCCCACTTACCTCACCTCCCCCCATTGCACTTTTCAATCAACTCCTCCATCCATATTTTCCCTATAAATCTTCTCCTTGGATTAACAACTTTGATTCCACAATATCAGAGTATGGCGAGGTGGCTTTTGTATTCTAAACCAATGCGCTTACTCCGTTGCTTGCTCATATTGCTCGTTTGGTCTGTTTCTTGCACCGACTTTGATGAATTGTTTCAATCAAATTGGTCGCCCGATCATATCCTCATTGAGCAAGATCACGCCAACTTAACACTTGACTCTGTTTCTGGTATAAACAAAGACCATGCTTCCAAGGTCTCTCTCGAAATCTTCAAATTTCTAGTTTGTTGTGCTTTCTTTCAATTTTTTTTGTTTGTTTTAGGTTGTGGGTTTGAATCTAAGAAGAAGTATCTATTCGGAAAAGCGAGTGTCCAAATCAAACTAGTGGAGGGCGACTCTGGAGGGACAGTGACAGCCTTCTACGTAATGCACACGCACTTGGTATCTAAACTCCAAACCAGTTTACAAAGATGAAGTGAGAACTAACTTATGTGTGTAAAATTACAGATGACATCAGAGGGACCAAACCACGATGAGCTAGATTTTGAGTTTTTGGGGAATTTATCGGGACAACCATATCTAGTTCAAACTAATGTGTATGCTAATGGCACTGGAAACAGAGAGCAAAGGCACACTCTATGGTTTGATCCCACTACCGATTTTCATACTTATTCCCTCTTCTGGAATCGTCACTCTATAGTGTAAGTTTCATGTCTCACCTTGATCACTCATGACACCCACAGATTTTTTTTTATTTGGGTTAAAATTCTAAAACTCGTTCCTAATCTTTCAAAAGTGACAATATTAGCTTAGCTTTGACGAAGAATCATTTAAACATCATTATAGAATCTTAGACATTGTCATACATGATCACTTAGTTTTCGTCTAACATTAACATTCTAATTTTATTTTTACTTCTAACGTTTACAAAATTTGCAACGAAGCAACCGTGCTCTAGTTTAATGGTTGTGGAATGGAATCTCCCACTTGTAAAAGTGTTGATAAGTTTACATTGATAGGTTTCTAGTTGACAATATTCCCATAAGAGTGTTTGAGAACAAAGAAGAAAGCGGAGTGGCCTACCCCAGAAACCAAGCCATGGGTGTTAGAGGTTCCATATGGAATGCGGATGACTGGGCGACACAAGGAGGAAGAGTTAAAACCAATTGGAGCAACGCGCCATTTGTGGCTACATTTCGATCTTTTGACATTAAAGCTTGCGAATTGGAGCCTGAGGAGGATGCAGAGGCCAAGTGTGGTATGCCAAGGCAATTCTGGTGGGACAAGCCATCGTTAAGAGGGCTAACCAGGCACAAAGCACACCAACTGAAGTGGGTTCGTGCACGGCATTTGGTATACGATTATTGTAAAGATTCTGTGAGGTTCATGGAATTACCCAGGGAATGTGCCTGACATATCATTTCATGGACCCTTTTCTAAAATGTCACAAAATGCAACTTGTTCCATTTCTGAGGCCTCTACGACCATACATAAGAACACATTTGAATTTGTTCATAAGCAATTTAAGGTACACAAACGAACATGGGAGAACAAATTCATACCTCTGTTGCAGTAACCACAAAGTTGAACCAAATTTCAATACTCGGCATTGAATGTATCATATCCCCAGTGGTAATTTTAGGAAGCAAATGCCCATGAATTGTGTTCTAATTGAACGTCATAAACATCCAAGTAGAATGATGGATTGCAAAAATCTCTGCAGAGAGCTAGCCCTGCAACTTTGTGTATGCTGCGGATTAGAAGGATCATTGGAACATTTAAGAGTATGGCAGGCATGAAACAAACACAGAAAGTACCGTTCCTCATCATATAGAGAACAAGTTAAATTATGATAAGATTAAGAATTATCGAAATCATAAAAACTCGTCTGAAGCAATTCTAGAAGTATAAAACGGCATAAAACACTCATTCGAAAGGATCACTCGTCTAGGATGCCCGATTTTCTTCTGCAGGAGCTTCAAAAGTCTCCCCATCAACAAGTTCTGGAACATCGTCATCCTCCTCTTGTGCATTCTTTGCATCAGCACCTGCTCCAGGTGCATGCTGTTTAAACTGCTCAGCCAATTTTCTCAAGTTGTCCAAGTTGTCTGGCCCTGAGGATAATTGGAAAGAAAAAAGACATCATTTTGAAGTTCACCAAACCAATTGAAATCTAACCATAGGACAAAAAACTAAAGAGATGAATTACCCAATTGATTGATGATGCCAGGCAAGATGTCCTGTAATTCTGTAATTGCAAAATGCATACATTGTTAGATCAGAAAACATTTTTCCCATGAACATCACCATATGCATGATGGACAAAATTAACAGTGCTTTCTAACAGTAGACATATACAAGGTTGGTACGAAGATGGGGGGTTTCAATTAGGAAGAGCTACTTAGCAGCACTAGTATAAAAGAAACGAACTAGATAACATGGAAACTAATCAAATGCATTTAAAACTAATTAGATCTAACAGCGCCCAAGAACATTATTTCCCTGTAGCCATGTTCCTACTGCCCAAAAAAATTTCCTTTTGAAGAATTAATACTCCCCAAGATGCCTCCAAAGGATGTCCAGTATATGAATTTATTATATTCAAGCACTGGAAAGAAAACAATCTGCACCAGTCACCATACTAGATTTACAACATGGTTTAACAAAGATACGTACTCTTTATTTGAGGAGAACCACTGACAACCCACGTGTTTGCAGCAATAGATGCTTGAACTGGACAAGAAAAAAGTTAAAAGGTAACGTTAAGAGTCATCAAAGAATGTAGCGCAACAAGGATGAAGTACAAAAATTGTATAAGAATTTACCCTTGGGGTTGACGAATTGGATAACAACATCATCCTTGAAAATGTTGACCTCCTCAATAGCAGGAATGGCATTCACACCAATTCTCTTTAGGGTGCTCTGAAGCCTTTTATCATCAGTTGTGGTGGTCTTGTGAACTGCCTTCTTCTTTCTATTATCAAGAGAATGTGATTGAAAATAAAAATTCAACTGATGGAACAAAAAGAGAACGTCTTGAAATGAATTTCATTTTTAAAAATTACGAGCTTAAGACAGTTATAATTATATATTTTATGACAAATACAAGACAGTGGGAAATGAATGACAAGAAACAACTTATCAAGTGCAAGTTAACACAAGGTAACCAAGATGGTGTTATCAGTATTGCAACTTATCAAGGCTGAAATCGTTGCAGCAACAGAACACAAGGTAACCAAGATGGTGTTATCAGTATTGCAACTTATCAAGGCTGAAATCGTTGCAGCAACAGAACAAAAGGTAACCAAGATGGTGTTATCAGTATTGCAACTTATCAAGGCTGAAATCGTTGCAGCAACAGAACACAAGGTAACCAAGATGGTGTTATCAGTATTGCAACTTATCAAGGCTGAAATCGTTGCAGCAACAGAACAAACGAGCAAAATTGCAATAAAATTACAGAATTACCTTCTCATTGTACCCTTTCCACCAGTGCGGACAGCACTGGCAATCTTCCTAAGTCTCTCCTGATCCATCTGCATGACATTAAAACCAAGTTTAATTATAAATAAAAGTAAAAAAAATACCAAAGATACGAGCACGAGCAGATCCCCAATCAAAATGATATTTTTCAGAACAACTTATCAGTTACAATAAAAATATGAATCCGAAAAGAGAATGTACCAACAAAACAACCTAACTGAGACTGAATCATCATAAAACTCTATAACAATACTGAGTAATGACCCAGCCCTCAATCATATAAATATAACCAAAACGAAGACAGCAATCAAAATGTCGTAAAGTTCCAAAAGGCTTACAAATTATAGAAAAGAACGGGATACGAACAACTACAAAACACTGGAATAAGAAATGGGACCTAAATGCAGAACAAACAAGATTGGAAAACCGTAGCGTGGAAGAAGAAGGAGAAACCGAGATGAATGAATCTACAAAACTTCGTCACAGCTTAGAAGCTCAAGCATGGGTGAAGATTGAAAAAGTCCCCGACAATAGAATCTAAGAAGCAAGGGGGAGAAGAGAATAAAGATGAAGCAGAGAGGTGAAGAGCGAAGAGGAGGGAGGGAATTACCTTCGGGCTAGGGTTTTGGAGTTAGGGGATAAGACTGAGGGGCTCGCGGAAGGAATAAAGACTCCCCGAACGGCGCTAACAGATTGTTTTGCCCTTTCGCTCCATATAATAAGAGGTTGCTAAAGCTACGACCCGATCCATCGAAACCAAAAATACATCTCCATCCGACGGTCCAGATATGATCTCAACTACGGACGTGTCCCATTCTAATTGGTCCCAAGAAACAACTAACGCGTCTTCCAAATTAAACAAATAAAAGATATTCTTATGGGCCTTATGGGCTCACATATAACGAGTTAGATCCGGCTCGAATAAATTTGGGCCCAGCTCAAATATATTAGCCCAAAATGCTTAATGCAAATGACCAAAATAGGTATATTATTTCAATTATTTTTTTTATATTTAACATCTATTTTATTATAAATTCATTGTTTAAGAAAAAAAAAAATTATTTTGTTTAATATAAATTATCTGATAGAAGTATAGAAAGATGGAAATGAAATTTTAAAGTTTTGGTTTGACAGTAGAAAGATCTTAGATAACTTACTAAACAACTAAAATCGTTCACATTTATCTTAATTGGTTTTTACCCATGTCAAGCCAAAAATCCCGAACGTGTCGATAAAAGGGAACGAGTTCAATCCATGGTGTCCACTTACCTTAAAAAAACCCAAAACCACGTTTTTTGGTGAATTGTTGGAATAACCCATAAGGCCATCTTTCTACAAAGTGTCCATATATAACTAAAGATATGGTCATGTTCTCATGTTAGCTGGTACAAATTTGGCCTCCTATTAGACAGTGGGGGAGAACAAAACTATTAAAGGGAAAAAGAAGTGTAATTACAATCAGCTTGAACGAAAATTGCTTCAATGGTAATGGCACATGAGAGTCTACATAGATTACCATACCATATCATAAAAGTAGTTCCATTATGACCAATGCCTGCAAACAAAGAACTGCGACATGAGTGTTATGGCAAAACATAAACAAGGTGGTGAAGAATTTCAGGACCAAAAGCTTCCACAAAAATGTGAAACAAACATCAATTCATTTCATCAAATATGGAAGAATGCTAGCTATCCACAGTTATGCACTAAGATCATGAGTAATGTAAAGCAAAAGGTTACCAGCACCGCTCTCCATACCTTCAAATTAGCCAATCTTTACATTCCTTTTTTGTAAACTGAAAAAAGAAAGTCATTTTCTACATAAACCAGTTTTCAAACCTAGGAATATGGTATGCAAATTGCACCACAATTTGCCATTATCAATGGTAACAGTTCAAGTCCACCGCTAACAGATATTGTCATTTCTGGAATTTCTCTTTCGGGCTTCTCCTCAAGGTTTTTAAAACGCGTCTACTAAAGAGAGGTTTCTCCGCTCTAATAAGGAATGTTTTTGTTCTCCGTGGAATCTCACAATCTACCCTCCTTAGGGGTTAGCATCCTCGCTGGCACAATGTCCGATATTTGGCTCTTATACCATTTATAACAGCTCAACCCCACCGCTAACAGATATTGTCCTCTTTAGGCTTTCCTTTTCGAGATTCCTCTCAAGGTTTTTAAAACGCGTATTATTAAGGAGAGGTTTTCACACCCTTATAAAAAATGCTTCGTTGTCCTCTTCAACCAACGTCAACACAACGTCAACACAGGTAAGCTTTGACAGCTATTCTACTAAAAGAAAACTGGAAGAGATGGGCTTATTTACATTAAAGGATGAGAGGTGAAGAGAAGATTATCAAAGAACTAGAGAATCGTAGAAAGGATTTGGCGGGGTAGGGTGAACAAAGTAGAGATCAGGCTTCCAGTAAAGAGTTTACCCGTACCCTGATTTTAAATAACAGCACCAGTGACAACGCCCAAGATTCTATTTCTAACTACCATACCGGGCCCCTTTTTCTCCACAAGATAGAATAGAATAGACCATTCTCTAAACCCACACCCGCTGCAATAAAATGTGAGGCTATTCTGCATTTTCACCTAAAACAAAAGGAGTATAGAGGGAGAAACAAAAAGGTCAGAGGTGCCTACAGCTCCAAACTTACTTTCTTTCTTTCTTGTTCTCTCCCCTTCTTTTCTTTCTGGCTTAGGCTATGCCTAAGATGAGTTACCTTGTCTGACTCGGCATATCATGTCGAGCAGGCAACATGTTTCTTTTCCCAACAAGAAAAATAAAACATCAGTTGGACGTAATGCTATTGGGGAAGACTACCGACGAATCTAGAACGTGATAATTGAAGAGCTTCTGCAGATAAATATGAAGACTTCACATGTGTTTGGCAAAGGGCAGGGACCAATCATACTCAAAATTTGAGTTTGATCCTGGCTCAAAAGGAAAGCTAGCTATATGATTAACACATGAAAGTCGAACGTTGTTTAATAAAATCATGCGCCAATGCCCCAGATGCAGAAAGCTTCTTTTTATAGAGAGGGAATCAAGGGGGCTTCCACGGGCAATTATGTAACTGTAGGAAGCCCAGACTCATCTAGATGATGGCCGCGCACAAGACCACTTTATGGCAGCTACAGAGGATGCTTGTCATATAACCTTATTCACTAGTTACTAAGTCAGAGAGCTCTTTTGTCCCCTTTTGATGTTAGGGTTATACCCGCAACTCCTTGCTCTTACCTTTACTACTTCACAGCTATCACTCACATATGGTTATCATGATTTTACCTTACTTTTACAAATTAACAAGTTGGAGAACCGTTCATCCTAATCCTGATTTGTTCTGGAGTATAGTTATATACCTGAACTGCCCTGCCTTCGCACTTGGATGGGAACAAAAGATGTTCCTTACTAAAAGGAACAATTTAACCACAGCTTCGTTAATTAATGAAGTTATGAACAACTGAGACCTAAGAATACAAAATGAGTAATCAAAACAACTATCCAGGAAAGCAGGTAATGGTGCAAACTGAATAATTTGCTATTCATTATGATTGGATCAGAACTTCGCCAATGAAGATCCCAACTTTCTATTCTCTAACAGTATAAGATATGGAGGAAAATTGATTGTCCCCTAAGGAACTAGGCAACTTATTCCTTCCTATGCGTATCTATTCAAGGACTCCTAAAAGAGATGAAAACATCAGAGTAAAAAGAATCGAAGGAAGAGATTGTCCTAACTAAATTCAGAATTTCTCTGAATATAAGGCACATCAAATTGGAAATCCTAACTCAAATATCCATCAAACTCAGGCGTGAAATACAAACTGCAACCATGGAATTGCGAGAACAAATGTAGAGGCAAACCTGAAGGAAAATAGCGCGAGAAGTGACCTGATTATTTACAATAACGATCCGCTTTCTTTTTGACACGGTCATCGAGAGATTCCTCCACAGACTTCAACTTGGTATTGGAGTTGTTAGGGTCGTAACCGAACTTCTTTGTCTCCACCGGGAAGAGCTCCTCGTACTTCATACGCTTGGCCGCGTCAATAGTATACACTTCTCCGACACCGCCATCTGCACCATCCGCTGACGACAAAATCTCTCCCTCATCCGTAGGGTTCTCGTCGCCTTTACTTTTACCTTTCTTCTTCTTCTTCTTCTTGTCAATAGCCTTACTACGGGAGGCTAGGACTCCTCCCTTGAAGGTGAGCCTACCTCCTTTCGCCCCTGCAAATGGATCCGACATCGTAGCGCGTCTGCACTGTCCTTTGAAGTCAGTTCCTCGCCTGACAAGACCTTCAAGTCCCTTGATGATCACACAGGCGGGATGAGATGATCATCATTTGGGGCACTTCCGGTTGCTTGATTCTCGCAGAGACGACGATGGATCCACGAGTATCTTCTCATTCTGTTCTTCTTGGCCCAATCGGCATAAAAGCCCTAAACCCAAAATCTTCTAGCCCATGTTTCTTTTTGAAATCTAGAAAATGGGGTGGGTTAATTTTCCAATTTTAAAATATGGGTTAAATTACAACTACACCCCTACAGTTGATTGAATTTATTTTTAGAATTTAAATTTTTCAAAATTACCGGACCAAATACCTAGTGATAATACAGTAACTACCATTGTAAAAATTGATAGTTTAAACCCATTCCACTCTCATTTAATTTTTTATTTTTTTGAAATTAAACCTATAAATACCACTATAGAATTGAGAATTTAACATTTTCGAGGATTTTCTTTCGGAAGGCTCCCATAAATTTTGTCTTGAATTTGAATCATAGTTAGAAAGATTTTGTGGGGAAAGTTTGGCTAAACCCTCTTTATAGTAGACACGTTTTAAAATTGTGAAGTTGATGGTGATACGTAATGGGTTAAAACGGACAATATCTGCTAGAAGTGACAAACATCGGGTTGTGTGTCAGCGAGAACGCTGGCCCCTAAGGGAATGGATTGTGTGGCGGTGATATGTAACAAGCCAAAATGGACAATATCTGCTAGCAACGGACTTTGGGTGTTACAAATAGTATCATAGCTAAACACCGGGCGGTGTGCCAGCGAGGACACTGGCCCCCATTAGAGAGTGGATTGTCTGACGATGATAGGTAACAGATCAAAGTGGATAATATCTACTAGTGATGATATGTAACAGGCCAAAATGGAGGAAAATTGATTGTCCCCTAAGGAACTAGGCAACTTATTCCTTCCTATGCGTATCTATTCAAGGACTCCTAAAAGAGATGAAAACATCAGAGTAAAAAGAATCGAAGGAAGAGATTGTCCTAACTAAATTCAGAATTTCTCTGAATATAAGGCACATCAAATTGGAAATCCTAACTCAAATATCCATCAAACTCAGGCGTGAAATACAAACTGCAACCATGGAATTGCGAGAACAAATGTAGAGGCAAACCTGAAGGAAAATAGCGCGAGAAGTGACCTGATTATTTACAATAACGATCCGCTTTCTTTTTGACACGGTCATCGAGAGATTCCTCCACAGACTTCAACTTGGTATTGGAGTTGTTAGGGTCGTAACCGAACTTCTTTGTCTCCACCGGGAAGAGCTCCTCGTACTTCATACGCTTGGCCGCGTCAATAGTATACACTTCTCCGACACCGCCATCTGCACCATCCGCTGACGACAAAATCTCTCCCTCATCCGTAGGGTTCTCGTCGCCTTTACTTTTACCTTTCTTCTTCTTCTTCTTCTTGTCAATAGCCTTACTACGGGAGGCTAGGACTCCTCCCTTGAAGGTGAGCCTACCTCCTTTCGCCCCTGCAAATGGATCCGACATCGTAGCGCGTCTGCACTGTCCTTTGAAGTCAGTTCCTCGCCTGACAAGACCTTCAAGTCCCTTGATGATCACACAGGCGGGATGAGATGATCATCATTTGGAATCACATCAAAAGATCACGTCAAATATCATACATTATACAATTTATCTTACCTAACATATAGTCTCCAATAATAAATTCACTTACCTTAAAAATTCATTATAAACTCGATCTAAGCTATCGACTTCTCGATGTAACCTACGTGTATCTAAACTATCCATAACCATCATGAAATACACATAATTACTAGTAGATTTTATATAAACATGCTTGAAGTAATCTTAAATCAAAGGTGGCCTAATTTGAACCAGCAAAAATGACCAAGAATCGAACGAAAAATAGGCTAAATTGATCGATTTGGGGTCGAAATGGTTAGAACCGAGGCTAAACTGGTCAAAGTCAACAAAAGTCAATGGGTTGAGCGAGAACGGGTTAGGATCATATCGAACCAAATCAAACCATGCGAACTAGATGAACTTGTTGCACTTCTCCCTCCCTAACCGTCAGCTACAACGAACGAGCACGACAGCGCATTTCCAATAACCAGGCTACCGGCGACCACCTATTCATCAGAAAGGGATGAGAGTGAGATAGAGAGAGACAAAGAGAGAGACAAAGAAACACCCTTCTCCGGTGACTTACCGACAGCGGCGACAGCAAGTGATCCGACGGGACAGGAGACTCAACACGAGGGAGAGTTGAACACGAGATTTAGTCTATAGTTTAATATAACATTAACCTTATCGATTATTTAATTTCAAACGTTACTATTAAAATTTAAATGTTTTGAACTAAACAGATTCTCATAACCCAAAACATACAGTTGATTCCATGCGAGCTTCTGATTATACCCATCAGCCGCCTTTTTTCTTACCATGCTTGCTCTGTCTCCCTCTTTGAAACGAAGTTCTGAAGTTCCCATTCCAACAAACAACAAAAAAAAAAAAAAACATTCAATTTCTGTCGTATATAATCGCCAACAAACGCAAATTCGTTCAAGATCATACCTGCAATCTTGAGGAACACTCCATGAAGGCCTGGACGAAGCTTTGTGATTAACAAACTTAGACCAATCATTGAGCAAAATCCTGAGATCGTGCACTTTATTGTCGAGCCCAACGCAGCAATTGGCATGAACTGTGCACACTTTGGTGAAGTCGCGCCCCATCTGACAGAACCCGCCGAAGTTCGCGGTGTCCAGGAAGCGTATTTTGAGTCCAATTTCAGGGATTAATGGGCTGTGTTTGATTTTGTTAAGCACGTCTTGATCGTGCCGACCTGGGAACATGGTTCTGGATTCGTACCAAAATTTGTAGAATCTTATGGTTTTTGTGTTGGATTTGACGTAGACGAAGCCGCCATTTGGTCTGTTGTTTAAATCCTCGGAGCTTCCTTTGAACGTATCGCAAGCGATTTGGAAATCGGCGTCTGGGTGGAAGTGATTGAATGGGTCTTGTAGCCACATGATGTCGGAATCCTGCGCCCANGCTTCCTTTGAACGTATCGCAAGCGATTTGGAAATCGGCGTCGGGGTGGAAGTGATTGAATGGGTCTTGTAGCCACATGATGTCGGAATCCTGCGCCCACAGAGAAACTAGAACTTCTAATCATTGAATTAGAACTGCGTTTCGAGGGGAAATTGGAAGAAGCTTACAGTGAAGACGAAGCTGAAACCCATTTCGAGAACAGAGGTGAGGAATTGAATTCTTCGCCACATCATTTTGAGGTAATCGGCGGTCATGAAATAGGCCTCGCCGGAGAAATTGGCTCCTTCGGTGTCCAATTGGTAGCAGTGAGGGTGCGAGGCCACGCAGCGTCGNGAAGACGAAGCTGAAACCCATTTCGAGAACAGAGGTGAGGAACTGGATTCTTCGCCACATCATTTTGAGGTAATCGGCGGTCATGAAATAGGCCTCGCCGGAGAAATTGGCTCCTTTGGTGTCCAATTGGTAGCAGTGAGGGTGCGAGGCCACGCAGCGTTGGTACGCTTTTGCGTCCAGACATACTATCACTAAGTGCTTCAATAGCCTCTGTGTTCCGTTCCCGGAGTGGAAGCTTTTGAGGAACAGATCAAGGAGTGAATCCGGCTCTGCCCATGCCGCATTCAACGTTGTCAAGATTACTGTTTTATCCTCATTCGATGCTTTTGTCAGAGCTTTTTCCTATATTTATTCGTCAATAATCAAAATTGACACAAAAGTTTAAAGATCTATTAGACATCAAATTTATAACAACTTAAACCTGTTCATAGGACATGAACTATAAAATTTAGATTGAGTTAGACATTTTTCAGTTGAATTTTTAGAAAATTCAGAATTCCATTTGATCACGTCGAATCAACCCAACCAACTAAAAAATATGGTTCGCAATCTTAACCGAACTCAACTACTTTCTTTAAGATTGTTATGGTAATTCGACAGTAGAACTCCTTTTATGAGATTTTAGTTATTAATACAACAGATTAATATAATTTTTTTAAATAATTAAAAAAATGAACAACTAGACTATCCAAACCTACCCAACTCAAAAATAGATGATTTAGAAGTGAACCCTGCTCCAGTCATTCAGGTCACCAACTCAATCAACCTTAAATTTTGGGTTAATTTAAAATTAAAAAAAAAAATCCAATTCAACCGAACCATACCCATTCCATTATATATATATACATACACATACACATATACACACGAGCNTGCCGCATTCAACGTTGTCAAGATTACTGTTTTATCCTCATTTGATGCTTTTGTCAGAGCTTTTTCCTATATTTTTTTAGTCAATAATCAAAATTGACACACAAGTTTAAAGATCTATTAAACATAAAATTTATAACAACTTAAACGTGTTCATAGGACATGAACTATAAAACTTAGATTGAGTTAGACATTTTTCGGTTGAATTTTTAGAAAATTCAGAATTCGATTTGGTCCAAGGGTCGAATCAACCCAACCAACTAAAAGATATGGTTCCCAGTCTAACCCAACTCAACTACTTTCTTTACTACTTTCTTTAAGATTGTTATGGTAATTCAAGCAAGGTGAAAAGTAAAACTCCTTTTTGAGATTTTAGTTATTAATATAACAGATTGATATAATTTTTTTAAATAACTAAAAAAATGAACAACTAGACTACGTAAACCTACTCAACTCAAAAATAGATGATTTAGAAGTGAACCCTGCTCCCGTCATTCAGGTCACCAACTCGATCAACCCTAAATTTTGGGTTAATTTAAAAAAAAATTCCAATTCAACCGAACCATACACATTCCATTATATATATATATATACATACACACATATACACACGAGCTTTTTATATATATATATATATATACACACACGAGCTCAACCATCAATTATTAACATAGAAATGGGAGGGGGAAATTTTGTTTTTACATGATTACAACAGAATCACCCACTTTCCTTTGTAAAATCATGTCCCCTTGCCTTTCCCTAACTCCAAAATTAAAAAATTTAAAAAAAATAAAAAATAAAAAGCAGAATTGTTCCGATATTTAATAATTTTCTAAACCCTATTTAAAAATTCGAGATCGATTCCCTCAAATTTAAAAGCATTTATCCTCGTATATAAGAACTAGAGACTATATTCATTTACCATATTAACAAATAATCGTAATATAGCCTCTAAATTAATACCTAATTAATAAATTAAATTAATAAAAATATCTTTTAAACTTTATATTAAAAAATAAATTCACATTTATTATATTTATGTTTAGAAATGATNTATATATATATATATATATATATATATATATATACACACGAGCTGAACCATCAATTATTAACATAGAAATGGGAGAGGGGGAAATTTTGTTTTTACATGATTACAACAGAATCGCCCACTTTCCTTTGTAAAATCATGTCCCCTTGCCTTTCCCTAACTCCAAAATTATTATAAAAATAAAAAATAAAAAGTAGAATTGTTCGGATATTTAATAATTTTCTAGACCCTATTTAAAAATTCGAGATCGATTCCCTCAAATTTAAAAGCATTTATTCTCGTATATAAGAACTAGAGACTATATTCATTTACCATAGTAACAAATAATCGTAATATAGCCTCTAAATTAATAAATTAAATTAATAAAAATATATCTTAAACTTTATATTAAAAAATAAATTCACATTTATTATATTTATGTTTAGAAATGTTCGCTTAGCCAGTAACGCCCACCACCTAAAAAAAGGAAAGCAACAAAGAAAAAATGGTAATGCACGCGCTGGCGGTGGCAGAAGACCAGAGGGCTAAAGAGCCTACCGCCAACTTTGCAATAGCAGACGCTCACACACCCACCACCATCGTCCATTATATTCACCAATAATTCAAAAAATATATAAAAANCCACCACCATCGTCCATTATATTCACCAATAATTCAAAAAATTATAACAAAAAATATATAAAAAAATTCACAAACAAATTCCACCTGTCGCCATCCCATTCGATGATCCTAGGACTCTCAGAATCCCGTTTGGTGAGCATTTACCATTACCGGAACGAAAACAGTTCTGTTCCGTTTGAATCACAGATTCCGTTATTTATAATCCCACCGCCCTAAAATCTAGCGGCCGATTACCAAGAAATATGAATAAAAGAGGGAAAAGTATAGAAACTAACCAGGAGAGGGTTTCTGAGAGAGGAATAGGATCGGAAAGCGCGGTAGGAGTAAGAAACGGGGAGAATGTTGAAAGGATTAATGGCGGAGTTATATAGAACAAGAAGCCCTAATATGACGCCGAAAAACGCGACGGATAGCCTCACCGTCTTCCATCGGACCACCGCCGTATGAGCACCGAACGGAGCCGTCCCGCTAGGTTGCACGTCGCCTGAGGTAGGCTTCATCGGAGGTGGATAAAGAGGAGGAGAAGAAGAAGAGACGCCGGGGAGAGGTGGTGATATTAATGTATAGGAGGAGGAGGGTTTATTTTGCCGGCTGCGCTTCTCTCTATCTCTAATTTCTTTGGTACTCCTTAATTTGTCTCTTTCTTTTTTTTTCCAATTGATTTTCATTGTATTACTATTTCTGAAGACGACTAGAATTAGAACGGGAATCTTTATTTTTATTTTTATTTTTTTTTCTTTTTCTCCTCTAATGATTTCATTTTTTTTTAATTAAATGATTATCTTATTAACTACGGTGTACGTCTGTTGTCACAGTCGTATTCATGCGGCAATGGGACAATGATGGTAAGATAGTTGTGTTTTACTTAGTGAGCAAGTCAATTGTAAGAAACTCAGATTTCATAGATAACATCGGCGTACACTCGAGTCTCAAGTCATGTTTGAGAGAGATGTTTTAGAAGACGTAGAAATGTCTTGAAAACAATTTAAAAAAAAAAAGCTAAAAGCTAGTAGGGAACACCGACTTTGATAATGTATAAATTGGGTAAGAAGAATTGATAACTAGTCAAATCTTCTAGAGTATGTTTGGGGGCATTTTAGCTCGTGATAGGTGTAGACGTAGTTTTGGTGACCGAGTCATCACCATTGTATTGACACAACAATAATAGTAAAAGTCAGAGATTTGGAATGGACATGCAGTCATGGACAAACATGACCGAGACGTTTGTTATGCGACCACAAACAACATGGCTTGCAGAAGCATGACTGTAATACTGGTCAAGTTAGAAAAATATTTTTAATTAATTTAAAATTTTGAGTTGGTTGGATTGGTGATCTTACTCAACCGAGTGTTTTATTTTCGAGTTGGATTAGGTTATCACGTTGTTCCTCTTTTCTTTAAATTATTTTTTTAAAAATTATTTGTTCATAATATAGGTTACGTTAATAACTAAAATCTTATAAATTATTTGTTCATTCTTAATATTTTATAATAAAAAGATTTGTTAACCGGCAACCGGGTGTTTGCCTATCTGCCGGTTACCCCTGCTCTATTCTTATTATAATTAACCATGATTGGTCAATTCTTTCACAATTTCCTAGGTAATAATTCTCTCTATTTTTATATTAATAATAATAAATGTTATTTTTACTTTTTACTTTTTTTTATTAAAAAAAAAAACTTTACATCAATCAGTGCATGAAATTTTAATTTTATTTAAATATTAAATATATAAATTTATTTATGTTGCTTTTTTTTTTTTAATTGTTAAAAGGTAAATATTTTTATAATTAATTATTTACATTAAATATGAAGGAAAATATAGAATTTTGAATAGCCAATGAGACAAAGACAAGTGGACAACTTTCCAATAGCAATATTGCAACAAATACGCCATTGACGGTTCATAGTTACGTGTCCCTTTTTATATAATTGGGAAAATAATTTAATAATAATGGTCAAATTCTATCATTTAACTAATATATATATATATATATTCTATATTACATATTTGGTAACATATATATATATATATATATATATATAATATGTAATTATGCTGAGAAAACAAATTACCAAAGATGGCATCAAATTCTTTTTTATGGAGAAAGTTTAAAAACCATTCCATAATATTTTATTTAAATAGTAATGACGTCATAAAATTAATTATTAATTGACTTAAAAAAGAAATAAAAAAGAAATAATAAATAAACAATAAAGGAATGAATTTATTGATGTGGGTAAATTGGTTAGTGTGTGGGGTAAATTTTATTGATGTAGGTTGGCAGCCTCAAGAGGCAGTAATTATCATAATTAATTTACATAAATAAAGTTGAATAATTCAAAGGCTATAATGGTAAATCAACATAGGCTTGATCTACTCCAGAAATCTTGTGCAGCATAAAGTAAGCCGCCAAGAGAGAGCCAGTCAAAAAGCATATTCCTTTTATGGTTTTTGATAGCCCATTGCCACTCTGGCCCTGCTGCTGCTCCACTGAATTCCCTCCATTCCTGCTGAGTTAAAAAAAAGCACACTTTTAAGTTCGAATTGAATCGGGTTTGGTTAAATCATACGACCAAGGTTAAAAGATTAGAGGTTTCACACCTCCGTCCCCTATTATGTGGGAGTAGTGTTGAGTTATAAGATTACAACTGGTTATAGTTCATATTAGGTCCGTCTAAGTATAGTTCAACTGGTTAAAGCATACGACCAAGGTTAAAAGATTAGAGGTTTCAAACCTCCACCCCCAATTGTTGAACTAAAAAGTATGGGAATGTTGAGTTATACGATCACAACAAATTAACCAAAAGCGAATAACTTGCCTTTGTCCCAGCCGAGGCTGAGGAGCAGCCGAACCCCGGAAACGTAGCTCCGGTGTCGGCTGCGGCGTCACGGTTGCTGGCAAGGTTTCTTCACTAGGGATTGGAACGTTCTTCACCTGTAATAGGATTCAGAGTGCTTAAAAGAACTGATAAGCTTAATATCATTAGATTAAAGTCTCCAATGCTTACCAATTTTCTAAACAACAGAGAGTAGAACATGTGAATGTATCTCATCTTGGCCTGTTTCTGTTCTTTGTTTAGCTGCCTCCAAAACCCATAAATCGATCCCATATTCAGAGCTTTCCTTGCATATATTTTCCAAGTGTAGCTGAAAAACAATACTCAGTAAGTGAATATCAAGAACCCATATTATCATAAATGTTCTTTGTGGCTTAACATACCATTCATATATTCTCTGAAGGCCAGCTTCTGATATCATGTTCCAATAGCCAGAATCAAACTTGCACTTCTCAAAGAAATCAACGATCTTTTTGCTCGATTCGTCGCCATTGTTCGGATCGACATGAAAGCCCGAGACCCCGTCGACAATAATCTCAGCCGGGCCTCCTTGGTTTGTTGCAAAAGTTGGCAATCCACAGTTCATTGCTTCAATGACTGTTAGGCCAAAAGCTTCATAAAGTGCAGGCTGCACAAAGGCTCCTTTTGTATCAGCAATGCACCGGTATAGCTCACCGTTACGATACCGATCGGTTTGAGCTGATATCCATCTGATTTGCCCCCTGAGTTTATATTTTTCTATCAGGGAATGCATCTTTTTTATCTCTGCAATTTCTTCCCTGTCCTTTGATTTTGATGGATCAAAGAATCCAGCCACAACCACAAGGTTTACTAAACTTCTCAGCTTCCTGTTTTTACCATACCATTCAGTTAATCCAGTAATGTTTTTTACTGTGTCAAGCCTTGCCATTGAGAAGATTATTGGTTTCTCCCTATCTGCAAGGTAACCTCTGTTCCAAAAGTTACCAAGATTAAAAGTTAAAACTGTTCTAAACATTGTCTAATCATGTTCATAGTAAAAGAGATGGATATCAATAGGCATCACTTACATGTGTTCATCATTGTTTTCTCTGCTATAAAGAAGCTCCTCGATTTCGGGATGATAATTCGTCAGTCGTTTCGATATCTCGGTGAACGGAAAGTAAACAGATTGATCAGCTCCAGGAGCAGCAATGTTGAATTTGGGGTCAAACACATTGATACCTGAAACTACTCTATAAAGTCCAGGCATTGTAAAGGCCTCATGGCTTTCATATTGGCCTGGCCTAGTTTTGCTGTTGGACACAGACTTGTAGTTAGCTGATAAAAGATGATATCTTTCTAGAATGAATATCCAATCCAGTTGAGTTCTAACCTTCCTGAAATTTCTTGATATGTACTTGTTATAATGAAATCAGCTGCATTCATTGAGATTATATCAGCTGTGAACTGACAAGAAAAATGATATTTCGGATCGAGTTCCTTCCATTTAGCGTCCGAATCTTCGTATTTCGTCTTCTCTAAAGCGTGTGCAATGGTTCCCTGTGAGGCCAAAGAAACTCAAGAGTTTATAACGTCTAGAAACTAAAAATGTAACGGTCTAGGTCCACGGCCAGTAGATATTGTCCTCTTTGGGCTTTCCCTTTCGGGCTTCCCCTCAAGGTTTTTAATACGTGTTTGCTAGTGAGAGGTTTCCACATCCTTATAAAGGGTGTTTCGTTCTCCTCCACAACCGATGTGGGATCTCACAATCCACCCAGGCCCTCCGCTAGTAGATATTGTCCTCTTTGGGCTTTATCTTTCGAGCTTCCTCTTAAGGTTTTGAAAACGCATCTACTAGGGAGAGGTTTCCACACCCTTATAAAGGGTGTTCCGTTCTCCTCCCCAACGATGTGGAATCTCACAATCCACCCCCTTCAGGGCTCAACGTCCTCGCTCGCACTCGTTCCTTTCTCCAATCGATGTGGGACCCCCACCAAATCCACCTCCCTCCAGGGCCCAACGTCCTTGCTGGCACCGCCTTGTGTCTACCCCCCTTCGGGGAACCGTCTCCTTGCGCACATCGTCCAATGTCTAGCTCTGGTACCATTTGTATCGGCCCAAGCCCACCACTAGCAGATATTGTCCTATTTGGACTTTCCCTTTTGAGCTTCCCCTCAAAGTTGTTAAAACGCGTCTGCTAGGGAGAGATTTCCATACTCTTATAAAGGGTGCTTCGTTCTCCTCCCCAACCGATGTGGGATGTCACAATCCACCCAGGCCCACCGCTAGCAGATATTGTCGTCTTTGGGCTTTCCCTTTCGAGCTTCCCCTCAAGGTTTTTAAAACGCTTCTGCTAGGGAGAGGTTTCCATACTCTTATAAAGAATGTTTCGTTCTCCTCCCCAACCGATGTGGAATCTCACGAAAAAAGAAAAAAAAAGAACTAAACATGACAGATTTTCTCGAGCTTTTCGCTCTATTCTTCCTGACCTGTGTGATTCCAAGTTTCTTAGCCATCAAAGAAGCAACCAAGTTTCCATCAGTGTAGTTTCCAATGATGAGGTCTGGTTTGCAGTTCATAACTTCAAGGATCTTATCAGTAGCATCCTGGAAATGATCCATAGAGAAGTAGGGGATAAGTCAATAGAAGAAGAATGAACTTATTAGGCAAAATGAAAGAAGTTCGAAGTCGAATGCCTTGACGAATCTCTCTAAGTAAGGATAGACGTCGAAACGTGAAATCCATCGACGAAGAACGCCATTCTGTGTCGAGAATGGGACTCTAAGAATATGAGAATGCTTTGTGTTTTCAATAGGCTCGTACTCGACATTGCACGTCGTCCCTCGTGCATCGGGTATCAATCTTGTCACCTAAATGTATCAGTTTTTAACACAGATTAAACCATAAGGGACAGGACAATGTTGTGAGCTTATGCCTACAAACAAACAAACATACCACAAGAATCTGAGGCCTTGCTTGCAGGCCTTGCTGCTCAATTCTATGCACCAATTCTTCTTCTAAAGCTCTCACTTGGTCCAAAATGTACACAATCTAAGCATTTTTGTGGACTACAAACTTGTCAGGAACAGACCATATTGTAATGCTGAAATAAACATATATGATCAAATTCTAACCTGACCACCGGTGTCGGGCAAACCGAGCACACCCGCCTGGCCGAAGTAACCGTGGGGCGAAAAGATTACGACGTTCAACGTCGTTGGAAGCTTGCTAAACAGGAACTCCACTTTTACTGGATCAGGTGCTTGGAGGACCTCAGAAAGGATTAGCATTGTTTCTCTGACACTCTCTGAAGTACTTCCCCATCCTTTCTCAAATCCCCATCCCTTCATCCTATGAACATGAACATTAAGGGAAAAGAAACACAAAATCCAATGTTCTTGGAAAAGGAATACAGCTTTTTGGTTACTTGTGATTAAATTCTTCATATGGTGTGTCTTTTGGCAGTGAAGATAGGTATAGTTGAGCTACAAACAATGCAGATTGAAGCTTGGAAACGCTGCTAAGTTTCTTATTGATCATAAGGCTCTGCAAGATTTAGATTCAAAAATCATAATTTCTTGAATTGGGTTGTCATGATTTTGGTAAAGATTTGAACTTTTTCTAGAACTGGATGATGTTCATAATTCATACCTCTCCACGATGGTGAAGAGCCTGCAAATAAGCAACAAGTTCCTTAACATTCTGTTTATTCTCACCAAACCTTGAGCTGATGAACTTCGAGATCAAACCGACTCCGTTCCCGATTGACGACTGGAGGCTCAAACGAGGGGAACTGAATTCAGTGGCTCCAAAATCTATCTCTAGAGCATGTTCATCATTAGCCCTGATGATCATAGTTCAAAATTACTACCCATAACCCAATGCAACAGAACTATTTGTAGACTGAGTACTAACCAATTCTCATCAAAGATGGCTTCCTTAAACTTCAAGTACTCTGAGGCAGTAAGGTCTTCTACTCCCAAACTTACAGCATTCACCGTAACAAACTCCCAGAAACCGGGGCTCGTCCTCACGGCTAGAGCGACGTTCGGAGGAACAACGGCGGCCTCCTGCATAATACTAGCTATCAAAATGAATGCTCCTTTAAAGCAGAGTGAGTTTGAATGTTACCTGAGTTTTACTTAGAACATAGCCAAGAGAGCCTTCCAAAACATGGTTCATCTCATGTAGATCTTCAATTGTTAGCTCAATATCCTTCATCAAATCTTGACATTTCATCAACCTCTTCCCATGTTCAACAAACCTATGCAGTTCATATGGATTAAGATAAGATCATATATAAAAAAGGTTGCAAAAGAGGAAGTGTTTACCTGCCAAAGCATTTCTTCATTGGGTTATGGGATTTTCTCAATGCATCGCTTAGAGTGTCGGAAATTGGTGAATCTAATCTCTTCAAGCTGGCTGTTGCAAACGCCATTTGTTCCAATAATTTGGGAATGAACTGATAATTGCGCTGTTTCTGCCTGTCTTGTGATTTGGGATATATATATATATATATATATAGAGAGAGAGAGAGAGAGAGAGAGAGAGAGAGAGAGGTGAAATAGAAAGAAGAGAAGAACATTTGTGATGTCTGAATGATTGAAAGCAAGAAAGGAATTGAAAATGTGGGAAGTTATTTAAGAAGAGGAGGAAAAGAACTTAAACAAACATTCATTGTGTTTCATTGTGTTTTTTTTGTTAAAATTGGTGGGTTTTATTATTCTTTTCTTCTTTCATTTCCATAATTACACCACCATAAGAATCTTTAAGATACTATACAAATTTTAGGCTTTTGGAATCAACCAATATTTTGAAGTTGAGATTGAAGTCAACAAATTTTAGAGTTAATATCGATTATTGTTGATATCTTTTTTATATTTAAAAATGTTCCTATTAAGATTATGGAGTTAGGGTTATAGAAATTTGATGCAAGAATAATTATTAATTAGTTATATTGTTACTTATACAATTCGGTCGAAGTTTTAATTATATATTTTGGATGAGAGATTCAATCTTCTAATCTCTTGGTTGATGATACTCATGTTGATATCATTCTCTTGGTCAATGATACATGTTTATTTGAGTTGAATTATACTTATGTTGATATCAAATTTAATACTATAATTATAATAAATTAGTTTTAGTAATTTACCATTAATATATATATTAATGTATTAATGATACATATTGAGTTGAATTATAATCATATCAAATTTAGTGCGATAGTTATAATAAATTAGTTTTAGTAATTTACCATTAATATATATATATATTTTTTCCAAACAAAATTACAATGGGTTTGTTGGAAAGATCATTTATATTTTGAATTTAATGGGTAAAAGATTAGAAAGTTTTACTACATATACCTTAACGAGTGGAATATATTCAAAAGACGTTAAATATTATATATTAGAGATATCCACAAGATTGGAACAAAAGTCTACCTCCTTTCAATTTTCACCATCGTAAAATTTTCATAAAATCAATAATATTTTATTAGTAAAGATATAATATTATAGAGGTAGGGTGATGATAGAGAATATAATTTTCGTCCTTGATTCCGAACTAACAGAGAAAATTCATTTCTCCATCTCTATTCCCTATTTAATTAGAGATTCTCCGCTTCGCTTATATGAGTCCCTATAAAACTCTGATTCTACACAGTAAAAATAAACTATATAAACACACATTTGTGCATTTGTATCCTATGTTCCATTAATTACTAAATGTGAAAATTTTATAATTAAAAAAACTTAGCTTCAATTTGAAGAAGAGGGACTACTACGAGCCAAGATGACAATAGAAAAAAAAAACATATTAAACCAAATAAAGCTAGTAATTTGCTTTACCTTTAGGACACGTAACAATAAATTGAATTTCATAAAATTGAAAACTGATTATTAGGATGAATTCGATATATTAGATAGTAGGCTGATTTATTGTCATTATGACTTGCATGGCAGATTTCTCAATCATCTAGAATTCTCTTACTTGAAAAGAGAAAAAGAAAATTTGAGTATTTAATTTCATATCGTGGTCGAGAATGCAAAACACATATCTATAACCATCATGATTGATGGGACCTAAATAAACAATATAGTTCAACATAGCATGCAAACTCATACCACACGACTTGCATTCATATCATATATCATTAATACATACACGACTTTAGATCTTATAAAATTTATGACTAACCAACATTATAGTATATACTTGATCACACAATTACTTTAACCAAGTCCCAAGGCATTCTAACAATTCAACCCGGGCAAAACTGAAGGAAAACTAAATTGAAAATGCAAAGAATCGTTGAATCACACCAGATGTCAGGGAAAGATGTTGTGAACTAAACCTAAACCAAGTGAAATTGTGCGAAACCAAGATAAACAAAAGATAACCCAACCCAAAATATACTGAACCAATTGAAGCTTTGTGAACTCGTTTTCAACCCAAAATATACTGAACCAATTGAAGCTTTGTGAACTTGTAAACGATCGACCACGAAACTGGGTCACCAACACATGCTTGTCTGCATCTTCTCTGGCGGTACTTCTGTGCAAATGGCGGCAGAGAAGAAGCAGGCAAGCATGTGCAAGTAACCCATTTTCGTGGTTGATCGTTTACACATTCACAAGGCTTCCATCGGTTCAGTATATTTGGGTCAGGGTTCCTATGGATCCTTCCCTCCTCCCTATCTATACTCATTGCTAACCAAAAAAACGTCCTACCACCCCACCATATCCTACTTGTGTTTGTTCGTCTAAAACTGGCTGGATCAAAAATTGGGTGAGAGGTTAGATCTCCAAGAAAACCGTTGAAAAGCATCAAGCAGTCAATATATAGAACACTAAGCCACAAACATCCCTCCCAATGATGATTAAACCAATCCAAGCAGGAAAATAAATAGTTTCTGAAAGCTGTGTTTAACATCATACCTTCTCAAATGGACGGCGAAGCATGGCATCGAAGAGACCACCATGAGCCCCAAATGCGAGTTAATCACACAAAATAACATGTACTAGAGTTAATCACACGAGTACTGCAAGACTTCAAGACCACTTCGAGTGAAACCCGTGGTAGTAGAGTAGTAGTGGTAGTAAATAAAAACAGGCCAGGAGGCCACCTCATATATAGTCGCACTTCAACAATAGAACATAACCCTCTTAACATTCTCTTTGAGAGCTGGCAAAGGTCGAACAGCAGCATTCATACTTGGAGACCGTGTACTGCGAGCGCCACTAACGCCACCACGTCCAGCAGCAGCATCACTGCTAATTGATCCAATATCAGAGGTTTCAGGTTCCATATAAAAGCGAGCTCGGAATGCAGCGAGATGAGCATAGTACGCTGGGGGAACTGCAAAAGGTTTTACACCAATTTAATTATAAAAAAAAACCCATGGAGAAGTGGAGATGGTTGAGCAAAACAAATTCAAATCAAATCACTGAGAAACTTACCAATGGAAACAGAGCGAGTACACCTTGCATACCTGCAGAAGTTGAAAATATGGTATTAATGCAATCCCATAATTAGAAAAAAGCTTGGTTTGTAATTTGTGAGCGTTAATTAAGGTAGGCAGGCCAGATTAGTACGAAATACTCGAGAATGTTCTGAGGAATTTGCAAAAAAGTGTAACTCACGTATAACAAAGGTTATTCGTTAGAGTCTGCAATCCGTCAGCTGTGAACTTATTTTCATCCCACAGAACATGGTAATGAGCAGGACGACTTGTACCCTGGAAAACAAGTATAATTCTTCATCCCCGCATATACATCTTTAAACAGTAAAATATTTCATAAAAAATAATTATATACCTGGATTCCAGCATGGCTGCACAGGTAGAAGTCAAATTCCGTAGGATGACAAATTTTGGAGTCAACAACCGTACCTGACATGTCCGTCAGCAGAGTAAGAAAAAATCACTTTTAAAAACAAAAATAAATCAATGACAATAAATTAATAAAGGTTGCTTGAATAATAAAATCAAATCTTCTGAACTAACCAGTACATTTTCTAGTCGGTAATAAGCATCAATTTGCAAGGCAAAAATCTTTTAGAATAGCTTTAATTATGGGAGTTTGTAGTTGAATTGAGTTCATAATGCTTAGCTAGTAGTTNAAAAAAAAAAAAAAAAAAAAAAAAAAAAAAAAAAAAAAAATCAACAAATTCTTAACCCAATGGGTTGGCTATATACTGTACTTTACCAGGTAATATATTCCCACTCTTGTCGACTGCATGGCGATCAGAATGGTTATTAGCAAACAACCTAGTGTGATGACGCTTCTGCACCACGACGAAAGTCACTGGAGGTTGGTAGTTTGGTTCCAAAGAAGCACAAGCCTAAAAACAAATTGATTCAAATTAAAAAATATATCACATATTCATTAAATTTCAAACCAGCAATATCTAAAATTATTTTGAAGTTGCACCAACGCAGGCATATCTCTTTACCTTTCTAATGGCATCCAGCTCATGTAACAAAACTTGGTAGAATTGTCCTTCACTAACACCATCCCTGAAAAATAAGATTTTTGTATAGACATCAGATGAACAAGAAATGAAAATAATGGTTTATTCACGGCTGGACTGTTGATAATAAATATAAATAAAATACCGGTAGAATATGATGCGTTGAGGTTTCTGTCCAGTTGCTCTACGGAAGGAGATGAGGAGTTCCCTGCGTTACCAAGAGAGAAACGGTCAATAAATAAGGATAACAGTTTATTGAGACAAGTTCAATGTGCGGCAGAGGATAAAAGCACTAAAAATCAAGTTCAAAAGTCGTACTTGATCATTCCACCCGTCACTGTCCCCCTCACAGGATCCTGCCATGTTTTGAAAAGATCTTGAATAAGCTCTTGCCTATGGGCTTGAGCACTGACCAAACCAGCATATTTTGTAACTTCCGGCCAATCTTGAGAAGCCACAACCTATTATCAAATTTTCGCTAAGAAGTTTAGAAGTGGCTTATATTACACAAGTTGCATATAGTTTACTATTAAAAAAATGTTGCAAAATGATCATACAGCAGCAATGGATGGACTTGAGTCTTCCCCTGGGTGAGGATGGGTTACGTCAGCACCAAATATAATGGTCGGCCGGTCACTAACCAAGGGTATGTTCCTAGATAATGCATCAACGAGTACTGTATTCCTTCCCCCAACCTTAACATTTATTTTTAAGGCCACGTTGGCCAAATATTGTTTACTCATTTTAAAGACATGTTTAGTCAAACAGCACTGGGAAACAAGCCCAAGATCTGTTTCACAGATACGTTTTAAATCACCTGCAAAAATTATAAATGAAAAAAATAGTAAATAACAAAGACAGTATTCCAATTTTTTTTATAAAAAGTATATAGTATTTCAATTGGCATATACCATAGAGAGATCCGTTGTTATCTGGCAAAACAACAATAAGCAGATCAAGTTCCTTGCCCTGGGGTCGGAGAATGCTCATTGCATCATGATACCGAGTTTTAAGGGCCTTTTCCACGTGATCAGGACGGGCAAAAATAGGAGGAAGCACTGGTTCTGGATTGAAAGCCTACAAACATCATAGAAAGCTTTACATTAAAAAATTCCAATGTTAATCTCACCAAGTATTGAAGGAAATAAATTGATTTAAAAGAATCAAGGTTACTACCATGCCAGAAATGTAACACATTTGAGCCAGTTCATAACAAAACCTGCTAGTGACACTCTCTTGCACAGAGCGAGAGAAATTTACACACATCCAGTTGTTTACAGTACCACCATTGAACATTTTCTGCAATAATTCATAATCAACAAAGGAGAAAAAGTCAAATTATCTCTCATGAATAAACTCTGGAAGTCACCCAATGACAATCATCCAGCATAACAGTGAAGTGAAGACAATTACAAGCAAGCATTTCAAGTTGACCTATCTACAGCAGACAAGCGACATTTCTCTTTGAACAAGCTTACCTACCTACCATGGACAGAATCTGGAAACTTTTAGTCTAGACAAATGGGTCATCCCATATATTGTACGTTAAAAAAAATTGTCCATGACTGTATAACACATAATAATTAAATAAATAATGCTTTTTTTATGCTTCTCACTTATAGAATTCCAAAACAGGCAAGAAAAACAGGAAACAAATGTCCTGCTTAAGAGCCATTTGATTTTTGGTTTTTGAAAATTAAGCTTATAAACACTTAATCTACCTGTAAGTTTTATTATCTTTTGTTATCTACTTCATACCAATGTTTTAAAAATACAAGCCTAAGTTCTAAAAACTAAAAAAAGTCATTTAAAACTTGTTTTTGTTTCGACTAAAAATTAAAATGTTTAGTAAACACAGGAATGAAAACCATTTAGCGAAATCAGGAAAAATAAGAGAAAGGGGAGAGAGGGAAAAAAAAGTTAAAACTGAATATTAACCACCTCGAATCAATTGTAGGAAAATTTCAAACTAATATATTAAATCAACAACAGGAATTACCTTATTCATCATGTTCCACTGTCCAACTTGTGGCAAACAATTTTTTTCTCTGCCTGTGTCATGATATTTTAGCTGCAAAAGAACGAAATTATCATACATATGATATGATATCATAGAAATCAGACACCAAACTCAGCTCAATTATAGTAAAATTAGGATACATTACCCATGGTGGAGGAAGAATACGAGCTTCAACAGAAGCAAGCTTCTCACTTATCTTAATTCCAAACTCCTTTGCATATGGATCATTATGATATGCATTATGACGTACTGTCTGTAATTAAAAGAATGTTAGCATGTAAACAATGCTCAACCAGAAAGAAGAATAACTATAACTCTAAAATTAATGAACAAGCAAGGTAATAAGAAAACAGAACTTATATTTAGAGGAAAAAAGATGAATACAGCAATTGAGATCCATGTAGTTACACCCAACTAAACAAATTAGGCTTCAAAGATGAAAATTATTCCAGGACCTGCATTATGTCAGCCTCTCTATCGTGTGGTCGTTGGCATGTAACCTTGAGCAGAGCAGTTATCTGTCTCTCGTTGAGCCGTTTGGAATACCTCTGTCCTTCAACAATCTTACATACCTGAATCAAAAACATTTTTAATGTTAAAAATCATATATATATTTTGGGGCACATCAGCAAAAATTATAGATACCAAATATTCAACCAGTAGAGTATAAGTAGAAACATTACTTCCATCGGTAGATAGTTAGGTCTCTGCTGGTTCCCTACTTGAAGACAAGGCCACTGAGTATGTTGAATAACAAACCCATACGTTTCATAAAAGTACTCCACCACCGATTTCATAGTACCTCTTTCATCAACCGGGAAACTAGAACCAATATAAGTATAAGCGATGAAGTTCAACATATATAAACTTGGTTAAGAAAAGGTTTTTAATTAAAGTTACAATTATCACTTACGTTAGCTCCCGCGTTGCTTGTGATGTCAACCCAGAAATGCGATATTTTCTGCGCATATTCCCACGGTGTGTCACTTCAACCTTGACACCTCGAAGAGCCTTCTTTATCTATAAGTACTTTGAAAATTAAAGCATATCCCTCCAATAGAAATTTCAATATCATGACAAGTCTTACCAGAACAAAATTAGGTAAAAGAACTGAATATAGTTCTAGTACTCTTAACAAGCTAGTAAAATAAAATATCATAACCTAAACAGCAAGAAGCATCCAACCTTAACACGGTCAGCATCAGAAAGTGGTCTGGATGACATATCGCGGTTGAGAAGCTGAGTCACAAAGTCGATAACAGGCAAAGGCTCTATGAAAGCAGTAGATGACATATCTGCATCCATTAGCGAATGGTCACTTCACTGAAATAAAACATGAAGGGAAAAGCATAAACTGAAAAAAATAATATCCACCCATACCTTCCAATTATGGAAAACATAAAAGAGAGAGAGAGAGAGAGAGAGAGAGAGAGAGTGGGGCTGATACCAATATTTAGAGAGAGCCCCATTTGAGTAGGACGGATACTCTGATAAAAGCCACGCCAGCTTTCCAGCCCCTCACCCAGTGTCTGACGTCTACCAAGGTTTGGAGAGTAAAATGATCGGCCCACAGGGGAATACCTAGAAGAACATAACAATTCCATTTAGGAATTCAATCAACAAACCAAATATCCAGTGACAAAGGTGTAGAGTAATAGTCATGCCTTGAAGTAGGCAATTCGCGTAAAACAATATCCAGAACTTGAAGGGCTTCCTGAGGGGCATCAGCCTGTCTGCCTTGAAGAAAGAGTCCTAAATGGTGTAGATCAGCACGAGCAGCAAATTTGATTACGACTTTAAATTCTTTCTCCCGCCTACACCAAGAGTAAATAATATAAAATTATGGAAAGAACTAAGAGCAGATAAAAGAATTCAAACAAGGAAGAGGGTAAGGCACCTTTGTCCTCCTGATCCATCTTCCTCGTCAAAAAGAGTTATTCTAAACTCATTTGATATGAAAGGAAGAGGACCGGCAGTGTATAAACTTTTTCTTCCATCATAGGCAGGAAGACGATCTCCAAGGTGAGAGACCTTGTATAACTTCACCAGCTGCTCCATTACAGCTCGGCTATAGACACGCGAAGTGACTTCTGGCGTAATAGTAACCTACTTGCAGCAAAAAAAATGCCAGTGTAGGATTAAAATAAAAAACATAAGCAGCAGAATATAAAAAATATGAACAGTACAGAAGAGAATGCCCACATCATACTGATGAAGATCTTTATCTGGAAGCTCCGCAAAGAAGTGGTTAGCCTTGACAATACACCTTGTGCCAGTGCTACCCTTTCCTGGTCTCAGAGGGAATCTCATAGATTTACTAGACGGGGGTGCAGGTTGAATTGCTTGGCTTTGAGCAGATTCCTGCTGAATGGAAATCTGCTGAAATTGTTGTTCTAACAATGAGGTATCAGGTGGGTGGGAGGAAGAACTCGCCACAGATGAGATTGGCTGAGTCACCCCACCTTGATACACTGGGGTTGCTTGGTGCAGCTCGGGAACTGATGGCCTGGATGGGCCACCAGAAGAAGGTCCTCCCCCAATGCCACCACTACCCATGCCACCGCGATTACCACCACCATAGTTACTGCGTCCTCCATGCTGATATTGCCCACCTCTACCCCTTCCTTGGTATTCAGGAGGTCCTCCATAGTGCTGATGTTGAGACGTCCCTCGGCCACGACCACCACCTTGACCTCCACGTCCCCCTTGAGAAGCCCAGCCTCTCCCCCCACCCTGGTATGCATTGCCACTATGTTGCTGCGGGAAGTCTCTCCTTTCAGCAAATCCTTGGGAGCCACGGCCACCAACGTCCTGAGACTCTGATCTCTCACCACCACCTTCAGTTCTCTTCTTCCTCCCCATGATCCCTACAAGAAAAAATAATGAAGAGTTGAAGCCTGGGAAGTTAGAATTGATAAATGATGATTAAAAAAACCGCGATCATTTTATCAAGGCATACTTATTACTGATAGAGAAAATAAGAGAACAAAAATAAATATAAACATCACAAGGAAATAAAACTGTATAATGCTCATCAAAACCAAGAGGAACCCTACACAATCCGAGTAAAAATGTTCTCCATTTCTTTAAAACAACATACAAAATAACGAAAACTAAAAAACATCTATGCGGAGATTTTAGGGGGGGAAATCAAACAAAGAACAAGCAAATTACAAATTTTAATCTCTCGATAGCAGAGTAACAACTAACCAGAAAATTATAAGCGCTCACTACAGAGCCAACACCGAAGTAAATCGTGCATAGGCCGAACCCTAACAATAGAAAATAATTTTCAGTCGTAGTATCGACCAAAACCAAAAATAACTACAAAACCCTAAACTTTGCACATGATAACGCATACGAAGCCGTCCAAAGTAACTACGAATCGACAAATCGCTGAACAAGATCTAACGATCTCACACCAACAAGAGAGGAAGAAAGCAAAAAAAACACCAGGATAAAACAAGAGAGAAGCGAAGAAGATCCAACAATAGAGCTCTGAAAGTAACTTGCAAAGCAAAGAACACAGAAACATACAGTAGATCCACACATGGAGAAGTAAGCCAAAAAAATCAAACCTCGATTAAAAAAGAAAATCCAGCAAAGAAATACAACTACATTAAGAAATAGAAGAACAAGTAAAAAGGCGAAAGCCTACAGAAAATCAGTGGACTATATTATACCTCAGATGAAGAAAAACGGCGGCCGGAAAATCGCCGGTTTTAGAGTGCGATGAAAAAGGAAAACAACAAACAAAACAACACCAAAGGCAACAGAAATGGGTGCAGTGAGGCGTCGCTTCGGTTTGGTTTGGTTTGCTTTACAGAGCGAGAAAGGCAGAGAGCGTAATGATAAAGAACAACAGCCGAGAGAGGGAGAGAAAAAGCCCTTGGTTTCGCTTCGCCTCGAACTCTCCTCGATCCTCCTCCCTGGTTCACTTTCACTTGCTTTTGGAAGGACACCCTATAATCCTTCCCACACCCTACATATAAAAGCACCCAGTAGGTCTTCGAAAAAGACAACTCCATTCCTCTCCTCTATAAATTATTATTATTTTATTTTATTTTATTTTATTTTATTTTATTTTATTTTATTTAAATAAATAAATCCGCATGTTAAAACAATCTTAATTATTGCCGATAACCCCTCGTCCGTCCTCCGTGGCATATTTCAACACTCTCACTGCTTTACCTAATTACGTGGCAAGTCTCTTCTTTTGCTTACGTGTATTTTCCAGGTTGGTGGTGGGTCCCTTCCAGTCAGTGGAACGGAACGGTACAATGCGGTAAACGGGGAGTGGGCCGAATCTCACATGATTGCCTCCGACTCCTCTCTTCATACCACCACCACCACGCCACTATCACCTGCCACAACTCCAGATCTTTATTTCTTTACTCGCTCTATGGATTCGACACGTGTCCTATTACTAGCGAGTGTTGCTCACGCACCGGCTAGGCCACCTAATAATGGTCAATTTAATTATTATTGTAAACGGTTTTCAATCAGGCTAATTATTAACATTAGCCACTCTTTTTTTTTTTTAATTAATTATAACTACATTTTTGTCGATTTTATTTACTTTTATTTTTAAAAAAATGTTAAATTTTTAATCAGGTTAATATCAATATTAGCCACTCCCCCATTAATTATAATTGCATTTTTGTTGATTTTATTTGCTTTTATTCAAATATATATATCATTTATCTCAAAAATATCTTATAACTTTCACATTTTCAATAATATCTTTAAATTTAAAAAACATTAAAAAAAATATAAGAATATGTTAACTGTTGGTTTAAAATATATATATATATTGAAGACGATTTCAAAAATATCTTTGAATTTTTTAAATTACTCTAAAAATACATTCAAATTTTTTAAAAGTTGGGTTAATATCCTTAAAAAAAATTTAAGAATTTTAAAATATTAAAAAATATTCTTACCACTAATATATGAACGGAAGGTATCATTAACTTTAAAAAAATAACATTAAATATCCTTAAATTTCTATAAATGTTTCCGGCATGGCTACCTTTAAAATTGATGGTAATAATTTTTTAAAAAATTATAAAATTTTAGGGCGTTAATATTATTTTTAAAAGTTTATATGTATTTTTTTAACCCACTAAAATAATTTTTTTAATTTTTTTAATTATAGATATTAATGAAAATTTTGTTAGACCAATTATATTTTAGAAGTATTTTTTTATTAATTCAGCCATTTAAAAATTAAAAAATAAATAAATAAAGACTGCCAACTACGCCATATATAATTAAAAAAATATGGATGGTTTGTTTCATTTAATAGGGGAAATTAAAATATAATTTATTAAAATTAAAATACACAAAACCAACCCATCGTGGTTTCCTTCTGTACCATGAATCCCTCCCATGATTGGAGGATTTGTATTTATTTGAAATTCTTATTTAAAATAACAAATTTATTTGAATATTTTATTATAATTATTATAAAAGTTAGAAAAAGTTTTTACCTTCTAATACCAAAAGACTTTACTCAAATACATAAAATAATTACCATATTAAATTACTATAAAAATATTTATTTATTTTTCAATAAATAAAACTAATTAAAATCTTATAATTATATTTGAAAAAATATGAAAAATATTATTAAAAATTAATATTATTATTTATTCTAACAAAAAAAAATATTGTTTATTTAAAAATAATAATTTTGATGAGTAAATGTGACATAATTGACGTCCAATAATGATATCAATATGACGAAATCAACTACAATAATAAAGTACTATTATCGTAGTTATTATTATTAAAATAAAGGATACCTATTAGAAATTATAGGTAGTAATTTTAACCTAAAATTTACCAATAATACAATAAAAGATAAAATAAGATAAATAAATTATGTTAAAAAGATAATAAAGTCAAATCTTGTATCCACGTCACTTGTACGTAATTGGAAATATAAATATTTTTTTATTTATATATTTATTTCATCCACTTGCATTAAATTAAATTAAGCCATCTTTGTGTTGCCCAAAACTATTTATTAAAAATAAATAGTTTTATAAATAATTACGATAATCACATATTTAACTCGTTATATATACTTATTTTTAAATATTTAATTAAAATTTACGACTCAATTTAATATATATTTTAAAATTTTACTAAAATTATTTTGAGAGGACGAGAGAATAAATAATCAAAAAATAATAATTATGAAGTAAAATAAAATGTATATATAATTATATTTAAAAAAATATTATTTTTAATATATTACCGATAACTAATCAAATTCATAAAAATTTAATTTATTTAAACACAATCCAAATCAAACTAGACGGGTTGGGTTGATCGAATTTTTCGAGTTAACCGATTTTATGAACAGCCCCTATTTACATCTTATCATTAAAGTTTTCGAGTCTATCTTTTTAACAATATTTTACATAACGTCTACTTCTCCTGTGGAGTAAAGTGAGACGTTTTGTTGAACAGTAACGGTCGAAAAGGGGAGTTACTCATTCTTGAAACTAGAGAGACAGTAAGGAGGAAGAGAAAAACGCTCCGTTCTTGTACGGGAGAATGTGCAGATAAAAATAGTTTACGAAAAAACCGCGTTATGGAATGGAAGGCATATGCATAACCCTTTTGAACACACAATTTAATAAATGTCCAATCAAATTACATCTTGCATTATTTTCCCTCTTTATTTATTTTTTTCCTACCTTTTGTTGTAATCAAAATTAAGTGCTAAGTTGCTTTATGTGAACACACATCAATATCATTGTTATATTAAAAAGAAGCACGTTGGACGAGTTTTTTAAGACGTTTTTATCCTTGCTTTTATTTAATTCATGGTTTAAATAATATCATCAATGATTTTTTTATTTATTACCTGTCACACTTTAAAGTTAATAGATGTTAGTGATGCGTTCTATCTGGTAAATATTCGATATTTGTTTAGGGTTGGATATAATTAAAGATATTTAGTATTAAATTATATTTTATTATATATATCATATTTGATATTTTATTATAGATGAATATCTAGATAGTTTTTATTTGTTGCGTTCTCGAACTATCAAGGGTTAAAAGGTTTGGCCCGCTATGCTCACATGCTGGACCTCCACAAGGGGCCCCTTAAACTATGGTATGGACTGTCGACAACCCTAACGGCTACCATATTCTCCGTTTAAATAAGAATTTATCGTCTTATTTAGGGCGGGTCACCACGAGCCTCGGTCTTACAGGTTAAGTTTGTTGGATGAAAGTCTCATATCGACTAATTTAAGGAATGAACATGAGTTTATAATCAAGAAACGCTATCTTCATTAGGATGAGATCTTCTAGAAGCCCAAAGCAAACCCATGACATCTTATATACTCAAAGTGGACAATATTATACTTTTACAGAGAGTCGTGTTCATCTAACATGGTATCAAAGTTATGCTCTAAACTTAGTTATGTCAATAGAATCATCAAATGTCGAACAAAAGTATTGTGAGCCTCGAAGTCATAGTAAAAAATGACGAAGACTCCAAAAGAAAATGATTCGCTAATTTAGGGAATGATCATCGGTTAGAATACTATCTCGTATGGACCTTTTGGGAAACCCAAAAGAAAGTCAGGAAAGCTTATGCTCAAATGGACAATATCATATAATCGTGGAGAGTCGTGTTCATCTAACAAAATCTACATATCAAATTTGACGTTAAGTTCAACAATCCTCTGACATCTTAATTCAGGGTATACGTTTATACATTTTTTTCCCTTAATTTATATGCTTAATAAGTTTTAAAAGTTATACACAACACATACTCCACGTCCAAATTTTAGTAACAAAAGATTGATTTTTTTTTTGTAGTTCGACAAATACGAACATCATAGTAAATCCGATGATTTTGAGCTGATTCGAAATCGTTTTTCAAGCGCTTAAAAACGTTATTTTTTTACATTGAAAACTCCATTTTAAATGAACAAATGAAACTCTCCAATACGAGTAACTGCTCCTCGGATCCTCTCTTCTCTTCATATAAATTGACCATTCCCACAATTCATCACCACCAACACAACAACCACCAAACATGGCCACTCAGCTCATTATCCTGTCGCTCATTTCCGTGGCACTCCTGGCCGCCGTTTCCCACACGGAAGCCCGCGCCATGAACATGAATGCCATCGACCGATGCTGGCGACCGAACCCATACTGGAGAAAAAACAGGCAAAAGCTCGCCCTTTGTTCAATTGGGTTTGTAGGAAAAATGACCAACAACATAGGAAGAAACCTCGTACACTACCAAGTCACGGACCCCAGCGACGACCCACTAACCCCACGCCCAGGCACCCTCAGATACGGCGCCACAATGATCAAACCCAAAGTGTGGATCACGTTTCAAAAAGACATGCACATTGTGCTTAACAAGCCGCTTCTTATTAGCAGCTACACGGCCATCGACGGCCGTGGCGCCACCGTCCACATCACGGGGAATGCGTGTCTGATGGTGTCTAGAGCCACCAATGTCATAATCCATGGGCTTATTATCCACCATTGCAAGGCCCAGGCGGCTGGCCGTGTAATGGGGCCGGGTTCGAAGATCGTTTCGTTGGGACACGTGGACGGTGATGCCATTCGTTTGGTTAGTGCTTCTAAGATTTGGATTGACCATAACACGCTGTATCGGTGTGAGGATGGGCTGATTGATGTCACTAGAGGCTCTACGGATATCACCATTTCTAACAATTGGTTGAGAGATCAAGATAAGGTTATACTTTTGGGTCACGACGATGATTATTTTCGGGACCGAAACATGAAGGTTACTCTCGTTTATAACCATTTCGGACCTAATTGCAACCAACGGATGCCCAGGTAACATTTAACACGGTATCAAAACATAACATAAATTTTAAGGTTAAATTAATAAAAATATTTGTAAATTTTGTATTTTATCTTAAAAATACTTTTTAAAATTTTCAAATTTTTTAATAATGTTCTTAAACTCAAAAATACCATTAAACTTTAGAATAAATTAAAAAAAATATTTTTATTGTTAATTTTGGATGAAAACTATTAATAATTTGTTTTAAAACACGTTAAAAAAAAGTTTCAAAACTATCTTTCTTAAGTTTTATTGATACCGAGCTTTTTTTTAAAAAAAATATTAATTTTTTTAAAAAGTTAAAAAATAATTCGTATATGAACGAAATTGTTAGTACCCTTTAAAAAAAATAACTAAAAATTTTAATTTTTTTTGTACGGTACCCTTAAAATTGAAGATAGAGATGACATATGAAGTATAGATAGATATTATCCATTACGATAAAACTTTTTAATTTTATTTTACAAAAGTTCACGAATAATTATTAAACATAGTATTAATGGTAAGAGTATTTTTCAGCTTTTTTTACTTGAAAAGCACAACCAAACTTTTGAAAGTTCAAAGATATTTTGANTATTTTTTTTTTTTTTTTTAGTTTAAAGGTAATATTGAAATTCTTATAAATTTATAATTTTGAGACAAAATATAAAGTTTACGGATATTTTCTTTTTTATTAATTTAACAAAATTTGGTATGAAAATACAGGATTCGATACGGGTATGCACACGTGGCGAACAATTTGTACCAAGGTTGGACACAATACGCAATTGGAGGCAGCATGAATCCTAGTGTGAAGAGTGAAGCCAACCTCTTCATAGCATCAAAATCAAAACAGGCAATAATAATAACAACAACAATATATCAACACTCCATATTTGGTTAAAAAATTGAGCCTTTTCTTACCAAACAACAACAAATGCTTATTTGAAAATCATAAAATGCAGATCATATGGAGCACAGGCAAAGTAGAGAACGCCAAGTGGAAGTTCCATTCAGTAAGAGACGTTTTTGAAAACGGCGCTTCCTTCGCACAGATCGGCGCTGGCCGAGGCGGTGTCAAGCCAAATTACAATGCCCTGCAGCGCTTCCCAGTGGTAGACGCCAAGTGGTTGCGGTCATTGACAAGCTCTTCCGGCGCCCTGCGCTGCTCACCACGCTCAAGGTGTTGACCACTTGGAATTTTTGTTTCCTGTCAAATAAGGATGGGACTCTCCCATCTTTGTATTGTTAATTAATGAATGATGATAATTAAGTGATAATAAGTGTTGAGGCATATTCAAACACATAATTAATTAAGACCCAGAAAGTGAAAAATTGATGAACACACTTAAAACAGAGAGCCCTTTAAGGATCGAAAGGAATATTGAAAAACAAGAAGAAAGGCACGCGTGGTGCTACCATTCCAAATATGGTTGATTATGAATGTGAGATCTTATGTTGGTTGGAGAAAGGAATGGAACATTCCTTATAAGGGTGTGAAAACCTCTCCCTAGCAGACACGTTTTAAAGCCTTGAGGCTGATGACGATATGTGACGGACCGAAGTGTGAGATCTCACGTTGGTTAGAGAGAGGAAAGAAGCATTCCTTAAAAAGGGTGTGGAAATCTTCCATTACTAGATACATTTTAAAACTGTGATGCTGATGACGATATGTAATGGGCTGAAATGTGAGATCCCACATTGGTTTAGAGAGGGGAAAGAAGCATTTCTTATAAGGGTGGGAAAATCTCTCACTACTAGACACGTTTTAAAACTGTGAGGCTGATGGCGATATGTAATGGGCCGAAGTGTGAGATCCCACATTGGTTAGAGGGGGAACGAAGCATTTCTTATAAGGGTGTGGAATCTCTCACTAGCAAACACGTTTTAAAACTGTGAGGTTGACGGCGATATGTAACAGGTTGAAGTGGATAATATCTATTAGCGGTGGACTTAGACTGTTACAATGAGTACCCATCGAACGAACGAGAGAGAGAAGTAAAGGGCTTGTGTGAAACGTTTGTCCAAGAATCTACAAAAGAGAAAGAAGGGAGGGGGAGAGGCCAAAAAACAAAAGAAAAAGAAAAGAAAAGAAAAGAAAACGATCCCAAAGAGAAGAAGTTACTTTGAATCCTCTTTTATATATAGGGAGTTTTAACGATGTGGGGAAAGAGTTCTCAATCCACCAATTGGTTACCAACTCAAAAGGAATCAATGGCGCCAGTGGGCTTGCCTCCAGGCTTTCGGTTCCATCCCACCGACGAAGAGCTTGTCAACTACTATCTCAAGAGGAAGATAAGTGGCCAAGAAATCGAGCTCGATATCATTCCCGAGGTCGATCTCTACAAATGCGAGCCTTGGGAATTATCAGGTTATTTAACTCTACTTTCTTTGTTTCTGTCTTATATCAATTGAATTGTCTTATATCAATTGAGTTATGTTTAGATTGACCATTATTAAAGTGGGAGAGTTTTAGAGGAGGAATGTGGTTGATAATAGAGAAACTACAATGGATATTTGTTGTAGAAAAGTCGTTTCTGCCAAGTAGAGATCCAGAATGGTACTTCTTCGGGCCACGAGATAGAAAATATCCAAATGGGTTTAGAACCAATCGAGCTACGAGAGCAGGCTACTGGAAATCAACTGGAAAAGACAGGAGAGTCTCGTCCCAAAACCGAGCCATTGGGATGAAGAAGACACTAGTTTACTACAGAGGCCGAGCACCTCAAGGCATAAGGACCGACTGGGTCATGCATGAATATCGCCTAGACGATAAAGACTACGAGGACAACTCCGGCATTCAGGTATAAACATTGTTTTTGGATTTGAAATATGAAACATTAGCTTTAATTTGAATAACTAACAAACCCATTTGGAAGAATTTGGATACATGTGTTCCTTTTTTCACTCTCCTACAGTCAACTTTTTCCCATTCACAATGATTACCAGCTTCTTCGGATTTGGTTGTATCTTTCTTTTCTTTCTTGCTCTTTTGATTTTTGTTTCTTTGCAATCATATTCTTCTTTAGAAGATAGAACATCGACAAAGATTTTTTGAGTTCACTTTTTTTTTTCACCCACTCCACACTTTTCCTTTGGCATTGGTTGGAGATAGAAAGCAAGCTCCTTAAAGTTTGCTACATATATTCTTCCACCTTCCTACACTAAGGCTATAACTATGGCGAAACATCAAACGACTTCACCGAAAGCTAAAGCCCTCGGCCTCAATCTAAACAATAAAAAATCAAATGGTTATGAACGACACCATGTAGAGTGACATACATATTCTTTACTTGTACTAGGATCTTTCAAGTGATAAAAGTTGGGGTTGTGTTTTGTTTTCATATGGAAAATGAGACAAAAGTGGTATACCCCATGACTTGAACCACACACAGAGCCTATTATTTGTAGTTTAATATATTCCATCTTTCCAGCATTTTTGATGATCTATTCTATTCTCTAAGTTGGATTCCCCAGAGAGAGAGGAAGAGAGAGAGGAGTCCCCCATGATTTGCTTTTTCTGTTGTAAGAACATGTCTCTCTCTCACTTTTCCCTTTATTCCAATCACTAAAATGTCCCAAAATACCTTTCTAAAGTTTTGTTCAACTTGTCACAGACTCTGTTTTTTCTATAAGCAGTTCATTTCACAAGATACCATCTTAGATCACATAATGGAAACAGATTAAAGAAAAGAGATAAAGTCAAAAGACAATCAGAAATGAGATGAAAAATTGGAAGTGTTTTTGTATGGGGTTGTTGCAGGATTCTTACGCCTTGTGTAGAGTGTTCAAGAAAAATGGAATATGTTCGGAAGTTGAAGAACAAGGTGGGCAAAGCAGTCTGTCATTTATGGATCATCACAACTCAAACTCAACATCACAAACATTAGTCAATGATTATGAAAATTTGTCACCTGATGTTCTGATGGCAGCTTCATCTTCTTGTGTGGAAGAAGAAGAGAAGGACGATTCATGGATGCAATTCATTACAGAAGATGCATGGTGTGCTTCCAATTCATCAGCCATTGGCCTTGACGAGCTTTCTCACCTGACATTCACCAATTGAAACCATATTGGTTGCTAATAATTTATAGATTTAATGGTTGGTATATTTTTTTCCTTTTACTATAATAATTATTAATACATGTATCTCTCTCTATATATAATACGAGTTGATGGGATTGGGAAGAAAGAGCGAGGAAAAAGATGGTCACATTTGTCAATTTCCATCTGTAGATTATGTGTTTTGGATTGTGGGTTTGGTTGGTGACTTCTGTAGGGTCAAACTAAATCAAGTAGAATACAAGACTCTATGGAATATATTTTGGTTTCACCTTTTCTTGGTGAATTATCTGATCTCTGGGTGTTACTTAAATAAAAACAACATCATATATACTGATTTCTTTTTTCTTTTTTCCATTTTTACCTAAACCAATCCATGGCATCAAGAACAACCAGAGACTTACATCTTGATGATCGTACTTTAAGTTTCACGGTTGAGCCATCTCGAACACCGCCTAGATTTATCTGTATGAAAGCCATTAACATTATTCTCAATAATTTCTATACTATAGTTTAGAGTAGACTCATCCATTTGGCTTGAGGAATCTGTTTTTGCTGTTTTAGTCTGTAGAAGAGTTATGATGCTGCTACTATAACATTACCTTGAATGACAAAGGTAAGGCACACAAAATCCTCCATGCCCAAATTCACTTGACGCTTGCATACTTTTGTGCCTTATTCAAATCTTCCATTTCTGGAATTCTGTGGAGCTTAACATGAAGGAGCTCGCATTTTTATGGCCCTCACCTTCAAATTCCTGAGAAATGGAAGGAAAAAGGTTGAGATCGAAAAAAGAATTATCATTATTAGCTCATCATTGAATTAATGTTTGATTTCTAAAGATAAGAGGAAGCATCCAACCTGTGAGATACTTGTGTATTCGTCGGGCACAATTCTAAGACTTGTTTTCAACACCTGATCATTCCCAAGTGCAGGGACTTGGTATACAATGGCCCCAATGTCTCTACAAGAATTACAAAGTGCAGCCCAATGTCTCTACAAGAATTACAAACCACACTCCTAGCAGATATTGTCCTCTGTGAGCTTTCCCTCAAGGCTTTAAAACGCGTCTACTTTATAAAAGTGCTTCATTCTCCTCCCCAACTAATGTGGAATATCACAGTCCACCCCTTCAGGGCCCCGCCCAGCATCCTCGCAGGCACTCGTTCCTTTCTCTAGTCGATGTGGGACCACCACCAATAGGCCCAACGTTCTTACTGGCACACCGCCTTGTGTCTACCACCCTTCGGGGAACAACCTCCTTGCTGGCACATAGTCCGGTATCTGGCTCTGATACGATTTGTAACGGCCCAAGCATACCGCTAGCAGATATTGTCCTCTTTAGGCTTTCCCTTTCGAGCTTCCCCTCAAGGCTTTAAAACGTGTCTGCTAGGGAAAAATTTCCACACCCTTATAAAGGGTGTTTCGTTCTCCTCCCTAATCAATGTGGGATATCAAACTGGAAATGTCACATTTAAAAATGAAAACAGGACAAATGTAGGATTCAAGCCAGAAAGGAAGATGAAATCAATGTGGTTAGTTAGCAGTAAGTCGAATTGCTATTGCTTCCGTAAGTTACGAATACAAAATAATCGACAATCACTAAGACATAACAACTTTGTGAGGAGGAGAGTACAGAAGCATTCATGCTACCAATCAAAAGATTCTTTACTTTGCCCTATGTCTTAATCTTAATTATTTCCCAATTTTCTGATCCATTCTCTTCCATAATTTAATGGGGACCGACTGTGAATTGATGACTAATCATTTGGTAAAGAAAATTTCAGCCAATTGAAAAGAAAAATTCAGGCTCATGATGAAAACCAAAGACCTCAAACACAATTCGTTTCTTGAATTCAAAACAAATATTTGAAAAACATAATCAAGCCACCTAACGAACTACTGTTTAATCGATAATTCAGACAACATGATAAGTAACATTTAATCTAAAATTCCAATTCAGTGAGATCAGGGACTTACCGGGCAATGTTGAAACGCTCCACCACCAAGTGTAATGTTATACAATTGATTACGAGCATCGTTTGTTAATTTTTGTTTGTGTGATACACTCGTTATCTCTAGTGATACTGACTTATTTAAGTCATCCAAGAGAGAATGCAGACAAATTACAAGAGAGAATGCAGACAAATTACAAGAGAGGGAGAAAGAGGGAGGATGCAAGGAAGCTAACTGAAGTCTAAGAACAAGTAGCATTTGTTTGAAAATTAAGAAAATCAATACATGATAGAAAATCACTTATCTTGAGAGATTGAAAAGCTCTGCATTCTTCAATTCAGTGTTTTTCAAAACATATAAGCGATCAAATGAACCATCAAACAATCTATGTTATCTAGAAGCCACCAGGATTTTGCAGCTACTTGGATTCTTTCTTTATCAAAAGTTTATAATCCAAGCACAAAAAAGACATCTGATGTTTAGACAAGCAAGTTTGAACAGACTCGCAACAAATTACCTAATCAAATAAGCTAGAATTCAACAGGGTCTCATATTCAATATTCAAGTCTTTCTACCCACTGCTTAGAGCTTTACTATTTGGGAGACTCCACCTCCAAAGATCCCCATCCTCCATGTATTCATAAAGCCTCCTCATGCGCTCAAATCCATTCAGCACTCTGTGATAGAAAGAACCAATGTCAAAGTTCCCACAAACATCTTGCATTGGCAAATGCTTGAAATAGTCAAAAGCTATTGTAGCTCCACTTCTCTGAATACCTATAACTTCAGTCGCATTTTGACGAAATGACCACTCATCGCTGAACTGAGAGAGATCATTCTAAGTAATCATAATAACATCAATAAAGAGAACCCTCCATGGAACTGGCACAGACACAATTTGTTCCATAGATATCCATACACATGAAAGTTCAGAACACTTGCAATTACAGATATCGACAAAAATATCACATTTGCATCCGCTCCTTCCCTCCAAATGGCAAAATTAACCACGTTGGATAGTCTATCGCTAAAAGTTCTTAACATAGGAATAACATTACACGTGCAACTAAAACACAACAACCATAAAGAATGGGGCACGGACGATCAGAAGCACCTGTTAGCTGTCGAATATAAGTCCTGAACAAATCCATAAGGAGCCACAAAGTCCAAAAGGTAAACGCCGGCGGTATGATGCAGGGGAAGCTGCTAAGAAAAACGATTCAATACTGAAATTTAGTGTTTGTGCACAGTTTAAGCAAGGAGGTTGAAGGGATAATGCAGGAGAGAAGGTGATCAGAGCAATAATGGAGGAGTGATCTGAGAGGATTGTAGACGATATTGAGAAAGAAATTACAGGGGAGAGAAGCTAGAGATGAGCGGACGAGGAAGTAGTAACGGAACAAATTTGACTGAAAAAAAATAAATAAACAGCATTTTATAATTCATCCAAAACTAAATTTATAATCAAACTATGCACTGATACGTCGTCGTTACAGGGGTGTAGATCCGCAAAACGTCGTCGTTACAGGGGTCTAGATTCGCAAAAAAAAAAAAAGGGGTACGATCCTCAATCTTCCGGATTACGAATTCCTGAAATTGTTTCACCGTCTTTCGGCTGAAGCGCCGGAGAAGACGAAAATGACCGCCGGATTGCTATTCTCAGCCGTTCCGACACCGTTCTTTCAGCTTCAGTCCATTGACTATAACAATATCCGTTCAACCGTGACGCGCATGCGAATTCAAAGCATTCAATCCAAATTACCTTACAGTACTACGCCACTCCCTTTCTTCTCTGTGAAGAAGACTCGTTCGATTTCTGACTCGCCGCTCTTTTCTGTGACCTGCGTCTCTTCTTCACCTTCGCCTTCTCCCAGAAGATACTCGCCTTCAACCAGGCTCTACGTTAGTGGTTGATTTTCTTCCTCTCAATTGCGTATTTTTCCCTTCATTTAGGCGTAATTTTGCTATGTATGTAAATGCAATTTGGATTTATCGAATGGTTCCAATTTCATGAGTGTAGGACTTTCGTTTCGGACCACTGAAGAGAGTCTGCGAAATGCTTTCACAAGCTTTGGCCAACTTGTAGAAGGTCGTCGACTGCTTCAATTGTGTATTATGAACGTTCCGTTTTGTCAATTAAGTGAAATTGTTGATATTTGGCGCTAACTTTTATCAATTGTTATAAATTTCAGTCAATTTGGTGATGGATAAAGTAGCCAATAGACCAAGAGGATTTGCGTTCCTCCGTTATGCTACTGAAGAGGAATCTCAAAAAGCTATCGAGGGAATGCACGGCAAGGTACTTCAAATGTTTCCATAATGCATATTATTGTTCTAAGTGTTCGTCGGAAGCAGTACTATACTACCATTCACAATAGTTTTGAAAATTTTATTATCTCATTTGAATTGCACAGTCTTGATGCTCTTTTCTTGTTCACTGTGATTTTGTAATGCATATACGACTCACTGTCTAAAGTATATCCCATTTAGTCTTCTCTAGCCTTAGACAAATCCATCTATAAAGATTCAAAATGACTATAATCTAGGAATTACCACGTTCAATTCCATCAACTGCCATCTTCAGCAAGCCTTTTTGGTACAAATAAATCTTCCTCTACCTTCTGATATAAGATTATAGAATGCACAGCTCTATACATTACAAAAATTGTTACCTTTAATGGCCTCCAATAGACCTTCAAATTCTCTATAAATTTTGGTAGAGAGTATATGTGATGTCCCACATTGGTTGAGGAGGAGAACAAACCACCATTTATAAGGGTGTGGAAACCTTCCCCTAGCAGACGTGTTTTAAAGCCTTGAGGGGAAGCCCGAAAGGGAAAAGCCGAAAGAGGACAATATCTACTAGCGGTGGATCTGGGCCATTACAAATGGTATCAGAGCCAGACACCGGATGATGTGCCAGCCTTCTCGCTGTTCCTCGAGGGAGGGGAGGGGGGGNGGGGGGGGGGGGGGGGGGGGGGGGGGGGGGGGGGGGGGGGGGGGGGGGGGGGGGGGGGGGGGGGGGGGGGGGGGGGGGGGGGGGGGGGGGGGGGGGGGGGGGGGGGGGGGGGGGGGGGGGGGGGGGGGGGGGGGGGGGGGGGGGGGGGGGGGGGGGGGGGGGGGGGGGGGGGTAGATACGAACCGGTGTGCCAGTAAGGACGTTGGGCCCCAAAAGGGGGTGGTCTCACATCGATTGGAGGAAGGAAAGAGTGCTAGCAAGGACGCTGGGCCCCGAAGGGGGGTGGATTGTGATGTCCCACATTGATTTGGGAGGAGAACAAACTACCATTTATAAGGATGTGAAAACATTCCCTAACAGACGCGTTTTAAAGCCTTGAGGGGAAGCCCGAAAGGGAAAATCCCAAAGAGGACAATATCTGCTAGCTGTGGATCTGGGCCATTACAGTATATATCTTGATAGGAGGAGTTGGTTATAATAGATTCAAGGTAGCATTCCTCCAAATATTCCTAATCTTGCTTCCGTTCATTCAGTTATTTCTGGTCTTGCTTCGTGTTCTACCTTCTTCAAATGTCAAAATGAATTGTGTTGCTTGTGCAAGATGGCACAAATGCTTCAGTGGACATGTTTGTAGTTAAGATCTAAGCATTTGTTATACTGATAACTTCAGTTTTATTGTAAGTTTTTCAAGTTTTCAAAATTGTTCTTTATTAATTAAACAAACACTGCAGATTTTGTGAAATATTTTTAATGAATTCAAAGTACTGTTCATATTTAAAAGTCATCTCAAGCTCTTCCTAAGTATACCACAATTATATCTCCCCCAGCTCACTAGTCACTTCCACTGGCGGGCATTCTCCTTGCTCTCTGTCGCAAAGTAAATCATGTAGGAGGCTTAGGAAGCCTATAAAAGACTGCTGAAACCAAATTATCAAGCGCTTCTATAATATTCGGCTGTTCTACACAATTCATTGTTATGAAATTCTTAATATAGATTTGGAAGAGAACTGATTAGAGAAATTTCATGGCTAAACCGTAGTTACTAGCTTTACTTTGTCAGAAGACGATCACTGTTTATTGAACTTGTTATGAAAGGATTTCTTTTTATTGAACTCAAACAACATGAAATTCAATAATTCCATGTTTTTAGCGAACAATTCGTGTATACACGTTTCAGAATTGGCCAAAGTACTGTTAAATATGAGGCACTCTGTGGCAACTATATTTGTAGAAGTTAATAGTCAAAGAACTTATTCTGAGGTTTATTTAATGGATATAACCTCCCCACCTCCTCTCATTGACAAACATGCATTGATATGATATTCTTATCTCTGATTCCATGGATAAAATTCCGATGCCACCTGCTAGAGGAAAAGGCCACTTTTTAAAATCTTGCTTATATAGCTGGAGGGTATGAACTCTGCCATCTGATTATGGTTCTTTCTTTATTTCTCTTTGATATTTGATGATCCTGTTGTCTTAAATTTATTGGTGCATGTTAGTTTCAAGCCTCATAACTTCATGGGCTAATAGGGGCAACTTTGGTTTAGTTTCTGGATGGCAGGGTAATATTTGTGGAAGTTGCAAAGTCCAAATGGGAGCTTCGCCAAGGACTTAAAGAAAACTCTAGCCCATAGAGAACATTGTTTCCCTGGTATTCATTTTTCGAAGTGCTGTACTTTATCTTAGGAAAACATATATAATATATATGGACAGGCTTTGCGTTATTGTTATTGATGTGAGTAGGCTTTATCTTGTCCGTATGATATATAGTCAGTGTGTTTCAGGAGTCATATTATCTCTTGAAATTAATTGATATTAATATTGGAGATTGGTCAAGTGGATCACCTAACCAAATATGAACTTCTGAGACATGAGATATGGTCAAAGATCACAGGTTGTAAAAGGGGACAAGAATGCTGAAATGATGAATAATATTCAGATGGCCTTAGGGATACCAGAGAGGACTTTTAGGGGTACTAGACATGGACTCGTGGGAATGTGGGACATAATTCGATACAAGGAGAGGCCCACTGTCCCTTCTAAATCTCCTTTTAGAAAAGTCTACCCAAGAACAAGTTAATGATTCCTCTTGGAGATTGAGGATCGTCCCCCCTGTAATCATAGGTACCTGCAAAGTTTTTTCTTCATCCTTAAAGAAAGAGATTTTTTCAGTACTTTGATTGTGTATTATATGCTTGGAAATGCGAACATTTGTGTATGTTATGCATAAAAGTTGAATTTGTCAATTCATTTCTTTAATTCCAATCAACAATAATATACTTTTAAGTTAAATTAAAGATTTTATATACATTAGTTTAAGATTGCTTGCCACTGAATGGATGCTTTGATGGTGGATTCTTTTGCCCCTGAAGTACCTTCATTCTTAACTTTCAGGAAGATCGAATGTTAGACTGCTCGATTTTTTATGCCTTCAAATTAGACTATTTGCACCAGGGAGCTAAATCAAGGTTCTTCAAAGATAGGTTCACTCTCTTCGCTGAAGGATCAAAATTTACAAATATGTTAAGAAGATCTGCTAATATGTTAGGAAGTCATAGAGCAACACCGTTTTGTTTTACAGATTGATTAATTGTCACTCAAATACCCAGGAATAGACAGGATAGAAGTTGTTGGGCAACCCCTTATAGGCTTCGCCCCTCCTGCTACTTCAGATTTTATATGCTACAAGTTTGGCCTCCATTTTTTTCATCTCAAGCTAAAGAGAGAAAAAGAACTCAGAAACCCATGTCAAAGCATCTTGGTCATTTCCTTTTATCGACTTTAAATCTGTTGCTGATCGAGTTCCACTATAATTTTGCAGAGGCTATAAGCAAACTCGAACTCTCCGACCTTCTCTCTCTTCTGAAACAATGAACGAAGAGCTTGCATCTCTCTGAGCCAAGCATCTCTTGTAAGGCACAAACCCCTTCTTACTTTGATTTCTATTACCTCTTCCTACCAGACAAGGGTCTTGACATTCGAATTCCGGGCTCTGGTTTTCATTCTTATCCTTACTCGAGGAGCCAGAACATGAATCCACACACGAACTTTCTACAGAATTGTCATTTTGCATCCTTTCTTCCATACCTCGGTTAGTTTGATCAGGTGGAGCAAGGTAAAAATATGGTACACTTTGATACAAAGACCAACAAGTTTGAGGAGCATTAGCAATCGCCTCAACATAAAGGACACTATTGTCCTGATTCAGTGCGGTGTTGTTAGTAGGTGCTCCACCGGGTGACATATTCCAATCACCATTGTTATCCATCCGAAGAGATAAATTTACATCCATATGTTTTGAAGGTAGCATCTGAACAGGCTTCTCGGCATACACTCCACACTCATTCTTACTCTCACCATCAAGTACCGACGATTTAGTTACTTCAAAATCATGTAAGGATGGTTTTTTGTCATCAGTAACCATTACTGTTCTTCCAAAAAGCTTTATGCTTTTAACAGGAGAATGCAACTTGTTGTCTAATTTCTTAGATGCTGATCCTGGCTTGGATTTCTGAATGTTTAGGAAAGAGAGAAAAAGAAAAAGAGTCAGATCCCAGATGTCAAGTTAAGTGCATAAAGGAAAATGAAGTGGAAGATTAAAAGGACATTTCAAATTACCAGAGTAAGAAAGTCTTCTGGGAACCGCTCGGAGGATGATTCGAGCAATAACATCTCCCCTTTCCTAACAGAGGGCAATCTAGTTGACTGTATGTCAACAGCTTGTGAAATAGGTGATGAACATCTATTATGCTGCACCGAAACCGTAGAAATTTGATCATCCGAACTGAATGCAGTCAATACGGAGGTGGGTGATTGGGTCTCTTTTTCGGCAATTGATAGGTTTGGAGATGGAGACCTCTCAGGTTCTCTTGCAACTGAAATTGCCTTAAGAGAATCGACTGCTTTACGAGGGTAAGGATGCAGTGGTTTCCTTTTTGGTCGAGGTGGAGGAATCTCAATTGGGTTAATGGAGCTGTCATTGCTGCCACTAGGCTCTCGCACTACCTGAAACACAGACAAAATAAAAGTTGAGTGTGGGAATGTTTGGTCATAAAGTGTGTAAGAAAATAGCGTAAAGGGTTTGGTGACGATCTATTTTAGTGAAAAATCCACTATCATCCTAAATTATATTCTGTTTGGTAATGATTCTTAGTTTGGGGGGTTACTAAAACAAAACGCATTTTTTGACCTTAGAGAAAAATTTCTGAGCATGGCTTCGGATCTGAACAGCTGTTTTGGTGCCTACATGTTCTGCAGGAAGATCAAGGTAGCGCACTAAATGATGGGTTGGGTATTGCAAACACCAGATTTAGATAACTAATTTCACACAGCCTTACCTTTGATCTGACGCCAGCCACGACCATAGAGTTTCAGAGCTTCAAGGAACCTCTGATGCTCTTCCTCTGTCCATTTTTCCCTTTGTTTTGAAATAGTGTAGGGCTTCCTAACCTGTGGATACATTAGAGTGCCTGAACTCAAACCCAAATCCTTCCAGAATAGGAGAATTGAGAAATTGCAGAAGTTAATTAGGTTACCTTCAATGAACTTTCATTCCCATAGGAACATAGGGAGCTAACGCGCATCAGTGGATCCAGTTGTGTCCCATCACTAGAAAGGCAATTGTTAGCTCCAATTGAGCTGTTTGACAGCGCACCCTCATTCTTTTCCTGCATTCCATGTTGAAATAAGAAAGTTAGAGACGACAAGAAACCAACCGGAGCTGTAGAATCCCATCATCAATTAACAGCAACCCATTTCATAAATGGTTACATCATAGCCCTGGTAACTATACAACATAGCTCAATATATTAAGCGATAAAACAAAAGCAAAGTCCGTAGGAGTACTCAACCAACAAAAGGAGGAGTCCTTGTAAATTGGATCTATGGCCTATAGGTGAACCAACCAAATCAGTAGAAGGACAAGTTTTTGTGTCAATTACTCAGTAAACAACAAGAACAAGGTTACTAAAGAAAACCCAAGAAGTGAGAATTGAGTACTGAAAATCAGGAATTCAGTACTCGAATCCAAACAGAGACAATCAAGTTTGAGAGAAAAAAATTTCCAAGAAAAGTTAAGAGGTACAGAAAACGTGAACAAAACCGGTGTGAAGGATTTACCTGGATAGCCATCAGCAGTGGCAAGAAAACCGGGGAGGAAGTATAGTATAGTCTCAGTCCGCCAAAACAAGGACCTGAAATTAAAATTGAAAAGGCTCAGCAGAAGCTTAACGAATCATCAGAATAAAAAATTCTGGAATTCATAAAGTTTTCGAACTTTTCACTTCTCCAGAAACCTAGTAAACACCAGAAGAACACATCGAAGAAGAAAAGAAAGAAAACAATGGAGAAAGAGACGCAGAGTAGAGAAAACAAACCTGGTAAAGCGATTGCAGAGAAAGGAGGAAGAAGAAGAAGAAGAAGAAGCAGAAGCAGAAGCAGAAGCAGAGAAATGGAGAGATTGGAGGAAGAAGAAGAGGAAGGGAGAGAGAGATGAGATTTGAGAGAGAGGGCATAATGAAGAAAGAAGAAGTAGAGGAAGAAGAAAAAGCGAAGGGGGAAGGGAGAGGGAGGGGGTGACACGTCAGACGCACATATTAATTCCACATGGAATCCTCCAGAAAGTGGTTCTCAATCTTGTGGCTGAGGATTTTCTTTGCCACGTACACGCGTCACTCTCCCGCCCCCACCCCCAACCCTTTTTCAATTTCCACAGATATTTAAGATAATATATTTGTGGAAGAAATTGAATGGTGAATGGATAAATCCCAAATTAACCTATTATAATAATTATTATTATTATTCTTATTAATATCTCAAAAATAGATATTTTAGTGATGGAAAATCACTTGGTATTGGAAGCCTTTTCTTTTCTNTTTTTTTTTTTTTTTTTTTTTAAATTTGTTTTTCATTTTCAATGTGTCCCTATTTCTGCGTCCAAACACCCCCTATCTTATCGCCATTTTCTTTTCTTTTTTCTCCACCATGTTTATTTACCCTCCTTTTTTTTTTATTTGTTTTATTTCTGTCTTTTTTTTTTTTAAATTATTAATTAAATTTTGTTTTTATAAGTTTACCTATTAGCTACAAATATAGGATAATTTTTAATTTTTTTTAACATAATTTCTATTTTAAATATAAAAATGGTAACAAATTCAATAATATTATATTATAGTCTTCCAAAAATATATGTCGAGCCGGTTAAATAGATATCTCTACTTTTAATTGGGCCAATATATTACCTAAAAGAGAAAGATTATGGAAGGAGTATTAAAAATGATTGAAGTAAGATTTAAAAACGATATGAATTGAGTTGTCCTTACGGAGGGAGGGGCATAGGACATTAATTTAGAATAATGTGTTTCAAAAGGACCAATGTTTGTTGTGGGTTGGAAATTGAATTCCACCATTTATATCACCTCCTTCAAACACTTGACATCACATCCTTCCTTCTCCATTTTGGATCTCTCTCCCTCTTTTTTTCCCAAAAAAATCATAAAGATTTGATTTTTTTTCTCAGTGGAAATCCCTTTTTGGCATTATATTCTGCCAATAATTTTTCCTTTCATAAATGATTGAATATAGTACTCTTCCATTTTCTAATATTCACTGTTTCAAACCATTTTTTAATTTATAAACAATAACCGCAAAAATAGGGAATTAGATGTTCATACTAAAGGAGCAGAAGGCTTCTTGGTTCCTATTTTCATCGCTTATTTCAATATCTATTTAAAAATAATAATTTATTTTTGTCAAAATTGGGTTTTGAACCAATTTTTTTTTTCCTTTAAGCAATAAAATTTTAAAAAATTTGAAATTTTTTATTTATTTACTAAATAAGTAAGTAAATTAATAAATTAATTTTATGTTATAAATATATATATATATATATATAAGAAAAATAAGATGAGCAATACCGACAATTAACATATATATAAATATTTTAATTGGATTTTCATTGATGTTAGTTAAAAATTTATTAAAATAATAACGACGAAATTTAACATTAAAATAAAGCAAACCACCTTTGGTAAAAAACATAGAGAAATTGAAAAAATTGGGCGCAAAAAAACAAAAAAGTGAAGACTTTTATTATAAAAAAAAGATCTGGACGGAAACTTTTTGGAAGTCTAAAATGGAAAAGAATAATTTTTGATTCAATAATGATTGAGATGATAATAAAAATGAACCTCCCAACCAATTTTTTAAAAGGAGATAATATTTTCATGGCTCAATATAAAAACACCGACTGTTTTATTTTATTATTATTAATTCTTTTTTTTTTTTGTAAATAATATGTGGCGTAGAGATGGACAGCTGTCCTTCTCCTATTGTTTGGTCTGTGAAAACGACGTGGAATGACTCCACCTATTAAAAAGAACCAAAACCCCATGAGTTGGCATCACAAGACCCACTTTTCGCTTTTCCACTTTTATTTATTTATTTAATTTAATTTTTTAATTATATATACACAAACACAAAATTTTGAATGGACTAAACAACCTGAATCAATTTCACAACATAACTTAGTCCAACCATCTACTTTCGCGTTAGATTGAATTGATGGATTATTTTTTTTAATTATCTAAAAAAACTGTACTTATCTACTGTACATATTATATTAATAACTAAAATATAAATATTCACACGTCTGCACCATATATTCCTAATTATCAATTACAAACATCATCGTTCTTAATTTTTTATAATAATCTTAAAATTTTGGAGGGTAACCTATTTCANAAAAAAAAAAAAAAAAAAAAAAAAATCCAATTGATTCAAATTTTAGAATTTTTAAAAATTTAACGGTATTTCAATTCAAGAAAAAAAGAAATCATGAATGGACTCCCATTTTAAATTTTAAAAAAATTTAACTGAATCTAAATTGAAAAAAATTTAATCCAACCCAATTTATATGATTGGAGTTTTATGAAATTAGATAAAAATGTAATAGAATATAATATTGCTTCACTTGTACAAGAATTTGACCACAACCATTTTCAACACAAGTAGAGATGAGGTTTACGATAAATTTGTTGGGGTCGAGCTACAAAGTTAAATCTAGTTAGATTTTAGAAGGGTCGATCCAACTAATTGAATCAAATACATTTTATTGACTCGAGGGACGTTGACAAAATTATTTTATCGATGGATTCTGAGGTAGATCAAGGCCATGTTGAGATTAGAGAAAGTTTGAAAGATTGCAATGTCAAATGCTTGAATAAGAGAGATGAGATGAGACTATCGTTGCATAATCAAAACATCTAGATAATCTCAACGAGAGATTGAAGAAATGTCCGTAAACTCAAATAGATGTTGGGGATATAAATCTACACTCTTAAACAAAAATTGTAATCTTAATTGAACACTCTAAGAGTGTTATGGGCCGTTACTCGCTTGTCTTGATCCAAATTAAGCTAAAAAGCGGATCCAAAATTGAAAAATTATGTTAAGCATCAAACAAAACAAATTCATATAATATTGCTATTTGTCTCCACAAAAAACTTAAACATGGGTGACAAATTTGGATGGAGAGAAACACAACCCATATGTAATTTGTATTAGAAAAAATATAAAATGTTTTATATATCATTTTTATTAATCTAACATAAGGTAATTGAATTTTCACCATTTGCTTCTGAATTCCGTATGATATTAATTAATATTTTTCCCGTATTATTTTCCATTTCTCACAGGTTATTTTATTTTTTATTTTTTATTTTTTATTTTTGTAAGTAACTAATATTTCTCCATTTGTATATATATATATATATATTTTTATTAATTCTATCATTATAAGTTTATTGGCTAGACTAGAATAGGGTAGATTATATACGTTCTAATTATGAGAAGGGTATACGAGCATATTTAAATAGATACTATGTTTACAATTCCTATATCCTTGCTATCAATTTAAGATTAAGAACAGTTTTTTACCTTATTTCGGACCCTATTGTAATCGTAATCATTACTCATAACCTTACTTACTCTCGTCTGTAGTCAATGACTCCTAAAATAGAGTCCTAACTATTTTTTTTACAATTAGATGGTTGCTGGTTAATGGTTGATGCAGCATGAAATTTAGAAATCAAAATGAAGATTTGTTTCAGTCATCACAACAACAATTAATTGATTGCGTTAAGTTTACAAGTGAACACGACTTTGGAGGATGTTACCTTTACTGCTCATTATCCATACATGGGCGGGAGAGAATGCAAAAAAATATTTCAGTTTGTTTGTGGATGATATTTGTTGTGTGTGATATTTATTAGTTGATTATATTTTGTAAAATAATATTTAATTTATTACGGTAAGTGGTGGAGATGAAAACTAACTGTAGAAGGATAGACAGTATTAGATACTTTGAATTACTTCTAATAACAGAAGTCTGACAAGTATGCATATCACAAAAATATTCTATTTTATAACTTTAAATGAAAATTTTCAAATAATTGCTAATTTTTTGTATTATAATAATAGAATCCTAACTATTTTTTTTTTGTTCAATTAGATTGTCGCTAGTGGCGGCTGCTTGAATCCTTATATAACATAAAATTTAGAAATCAAAATGAAGATTTGTCTCAGTCATGACAACAACAGTTAATTGATTGCGTTAAGTTTACCCATTAACAAGATCCTCGAGGATGGTACATTTGCAATATCAACGAAACTTTTGAATGAGTAATAGAAAATGAGAGAAAAACTCATTATCNGTTAATTGATTGCGTTAAGTTTACCCATTAACAAGATCCTCGAAGATGGTACATTTGCAATATCAACGAAACTTTTGAATGAGTAATAGAAAATGAGAGAAAAACTCATTATTAAAAGGAGAGAATGCAATCAAATGATACTTAAAGGGATGGTAGGAGAAGCTGATTATCCCTACACCCGCTGAAAAAAATGAGGAAAATGCAAAATATTTTAGTTTGTTTGTGTGTGATTTATTTGTTGTTATATATTAATTTATTATATTTTGTAAAATTACATTTAATTTATTATGGCAGTTGGTGTGAAAATTAATTTTAAAGGTAGTTGCTGTGAAAATTAATTTTAAAAGGATACTAGATACTTTGAATTCAATACTTTACCATCATTGTCCATAAGTATAGCATATTACAAAAATATTCTATTTTATAATTTTAAAGGAAAATTTAAGTAGTTAAATTAATTTATTGAATTGTTTTTGTAATCTTAACCAATGTTTTATTGTTGTTTAAATGTGTTTAGGCAAGTCGTGTATCGATGGAAGTTTATTGCCATTTTTACGACTATTCTTGCTTGCTTGTTAACCTAATGGTAATCTTCCGGATCTCTTCTTCTACCGCTATTCTTGTCATTCTTGCTTGTTAACACAAGACAATCTTCTGGATCCCTCCTAGTACGACTGCCATTCTTGTGAACTACTACTATTCTTGTCATTTTTTCTTGTTAACGCAAGGTAATCTTTCAGATCCCTCCTTGTACGACTGTCATTCTTGTGAACTACTGCTATTCTTGCAATTCTTGCTTGTTAACGCAAGGTAATTTTCTGGATCCCTCCTTGTACGACTGCCATTCTTGTGAACTACCACTATTCTTGCCATTCTTGCTTAACGCAAGATAATCTTCTCGATCTCTCCTTCTACAACAGCTATTCTTGTGAACGCACAACTTCTATCAGGTAATCTTCTGGATCCCTCCTTATACGACCATTCTTGTGTACATAGAACGGTTCCAGTTCCACTTCCACCCGTTGCCTCAGTTTTGTTAATTAATTAATATCGTACAAGACAATATGAGATTTCACTGATATTACAATTTATTGAATTTTTATATTTTATTCTACCCTAAATTTATTACGGATATTATAATTTATTGGATTTTTATCTTTTATTCTCACATTATTAATTTTTTTATAAAAACATTATTTTTTCTAAATTTGGAAACACAGATATTAAATCTCCTCTAAAAACATTTTTTTTTCTAAATTAATAAAAATATAATTTATTTTTATATTTAGATTGAACGTTTTAACATGAGAGATGATGGAGTACTCCTGTTTCAGGTTGTAGAGTTAATATTTTTAGTATAATATAATATTATAATCCTAATTTATGGAACACTGAGTTGTGAGCATAAAAAGTTAATATTTTTTTAGTGTATTATAATATTATAATCTTAATTTATTATATATTTATAATCTTATTTTTTTTATTTAGGTTATCGTTGGCCATGACTACAGCTAATTTTTATACTAGAAACGAGGATGGAGTATAAAGAGTTAATATTTTTTTTAGTGTATTATAATATTATAATCTTAATTTATTATATATTTTATAATCTTATTTTTTTTATTTAGGTTATTGTTGGGCCATGACTAAAGCTAATTTTTACACTAAAAGATGAAGATTTAGTTCAGGATTCACTCAACCACTAGTAGATTGGGTTAGACAGGTACAAGAGATCAAGAATGTTATAGGCTCATTATAGATGCGCAGGATTGAGAACGCAACAAAAAAAAAAAAAGTAAAATATTTTAGTTTATGTGCATTTATTTTGTTATATTTTTTTATTTTATTTCGTAAAATAACATTTAATTTATGATGGTAGGACGAAAATGAAAATCAATTCTTTTAAAAATGATATGATAGACCGATAAATTGAATTTAGTGATTCGAAACCATCCCAGGACAAATTTATAAATTCTGAAAATTATAATGAAAAATTTAAATTATGAATATTCTTTTATTGTACTAAACTAATTTATTGGGTGTAATCTTAATGTTGTTTAAATCTGGTAGAAAATGTATTAGCTATCAATAAATTGTTGGTGGCTCTTCCAAATGCAGTGTTAGTCGTCCCTTTTTGAAGGAGGACAACAGATAAAAATATTGGATAATAAAAAACTTGGGGAAGACTGACAATGATTTTTGTTCCACATGCAGGGTGTGAGCGTTAGTCGTTGGTTTTGGAAGGAGGACAATAGATAAAAATATTGAATAAAAGTTCCTAAGCATTGGATGGAGAAATTATCTTACCCAGTATTGAGGAGGAAGTAAGTTGGCAACTATGATTCTTCCCAATTGATGTGTATGGTCAAATTTATTTATTTATTTATTTATTATTATTATTATTATTATTATTATTATTATTATTATTATTATAATCATCATCAGTCAAAATTTTTTTGCTCTATTTTTATTTATTTATTATTATTATCTCAGAAACTTTCCAAAGGTTGACACTTGCCGCAGCATTTATCTGCATAATCAGGTACCACAAATAGATATCTATAAAGTATTAATTTATCTAATCATGCAATTTTAAATCTCATTTTTTTTTTCAAATTTTCTATTACAGTTGTTCCAATTTTTTCAATGATGTCCGACTTGGTACAATGACTCCCATTTTTTACAGGATGAAATTTCTTTACTAGTTATTTTGTGAACGACTTTCAAACTTGCAAAACTAGAAGCTTCACATAATTTCTTAGTAGATATGATTTAAAGAAATTATATGTTGGATAATTTTTCTGAATGGATCTTCTTCCCAACTGGTTACTTCTCCTTCTTGATTATTATTGTTGTGTTCTATAATTTAAAATGATGGTACAGTAGCATTTGTTCTCATAAGGGTTTTTTCATTGAAAATTAAGAAAATCAATACATGATAGAAGAAAATCACAAGTGAATTATTTCGATAGATTGAAAAGTTCGGCATTCTTCAACTCGGTGTCTTTCAAAATATACAAGCGAACAAATGAGCCATCATATAATCTATGTAGAGATGAGCAGTGACAAGAAAGTAGATAAAGTAACTTCCACCAAATTTTATTGGAAAAAAAAAAATAAATAGCACAATTAATAATTCTCAAAATAAATTTATAATTAAACTATACAAGGTATAAACAAAAAAAATCATAAATCGAATTAAATATGAAATAATGAACGTACATGTAAATATTTATATATGTACTTATACATCTACTCATACGTATATTTACAAATAACCCTTTGAAGGTGTATACCGATTAAGTTGAATTACGTTGATAAAATCTATTGTACCAATAAAACAAGATTTCGAAGTTGTACTGACCTAAAAAAATTAAAAATTGATTTTTAATTTTTTTTATAATTTTTTTTTTATAAATAATTTTTGGTTGATTAATATAAAAATATCATTCTAAAATAAATTAAACCATATTACATTTGAAAATTGTGAATTCTTTCGATCTAATCTACGTAAATATAAATAACCTAAAAAATAAAATAGAAGTAATATAGGTTTATTCAATTCTTTTTCTAAATGATGGAATCTTTTAATAAAATATAATAGATTAAGAATTAATTTAGATAACGAAATTATTAACCAATAATCTTCCAAAATTATAACTAAACTAAATTAAAGTCGAAAATATAATAAAGAAAGAAAAGTAAATAATTGTACATATTCAAATGAAAGGTTCATAAATAAATTTTAGAGTTAGGGTTTAGTTTGTGTCCTAATTCATACTGATATCGGAATGCCATTGTATTAGTCGGAAAAATATTTTGAACTCGATTCAATCCCTTCGTTAATCTTTTAATGGCACTTCTGGGAGATGAGTTGTTACAATCAAGCCGTACTCACGTCCGACGTAGTATTCTCTTCAATTCTCCTCCCTAATTTTCTTTTACTCTTATTTCCCTAATGTTATTTTGTAAATCGATCCTATGCTACTTAGGGTTTTGATGTACCCACTTTTTGGGACAATTTTGAAATTGGTCTCATGGTATCCAAACCATATTTTTGAGATTGTGCGCAAAAAGATATTAGTGAGTACATCATCGAAAATATATGTATGTTTTACTCCACATTTTCTTCTCTATATCTATTTTCTTTTATCAACGTTTCTAACCCCTTATTAAACCTTTTCTCTGCTTTGGGTACAAACTCCTTCCTAGCCCCTCATTAAAGCTTCTTCCATAGTTAGGGTACAAATTATGAGTTTGTGAAAATTGTGAACGACCCAACAAGCTTCTTGGAATCTCTCGTATTACATCACTTTTGATGTTAACCAGATTGGAACAGAGTTTCCAACAACTTTCGAAACTAAGGTATTACATGAGATTGATAATAGTAAAGAGGTATATTTATGTAGACCAAAATGCTCAGGTTGAGCATCTTTCTCTCCTTTATATCTAACAAACAATTTTTGCTTTTTAATGTTTCGTTGTTTATGTAATTCTATATGAAATTATAGTTATATAATTTTTTTTCTTTTTAATATTTGTTGTTTATGTAATTTTATATAGAATATGATTATGATTATTATTATAGCTCTAATTCTAATTAGTTTTATTGAATATTTTGTTGAGTTGAAAATTTAGGTTTGGAATCTGTAGTAAAGTTGTATAACCTTATACCAATCCTCTAAACCTAAAAAAAATGTTCTAGTACTCAAATATTTATAAATACTTTCTAAATATTTTTAATTTTTATTATACTCTTAAAAAAAAGTCCAAATAGTATTTTGCCATATAATCTCTTCATGGGAATTATATTTAAAAGATATTTTATTATTTATATAAATTTTGAGAGATTTACTTTAAATTTATAATAATTTATTTATCGGGATCTTTCTATTTATTCCTAATTATATTATATATTAAATATAATAAATTAAGAACTTTATTTGATTCCTATCTATTAATAAATAAACATGTAAATATATGTTCTTAATTTGTAAACTAAAATATTTGTTTAATTTATTTTGTTTTAAACCAGTTAAGATAAAATATTGGTCTTACACAGTTATAGAAATGCTTCACACCACAACCCATACATTTCTAATGGGAGTGAAATAAAAAAATTATCAGAAATGAAAATGAAATTAAAAAAAAAAAAAAAAACAGAATATTAGTTTTGTTTTGTTTGATCTCGTCTTCAATGATGGGGAGGACCTTGTATTGCTTCATATTTTTTTTTTTTTTTTGCGGGTGCTATTTATTAATTTATTATATTTGTAAAATGAGATTTAATTTATTAAGGTAGGTAGTGCACAGTATAAAATTAATTTTAGAAAATGATGGAAGTATAGATACTTTGAGTTACTTCTAATATTAAGTAATTGAGTTACTTCTAATATTAAGTCTGGTAACTATCTCATATTACAAAAATATTCTATTTTATAATTTTAAACTAAAAATTTCAAAAAATTGTTAAATTAATTTATTTGGTTGTTTTTGTAATCTTAAAAAAATGTTTTATAGTGGTTTAAATGTGTTTAGGGCCCGTCTTATGCTGATAGAAGTCTATTGCCGACAACTTATCCAGTAATCTTCCAGATCCCTCCTCCTACAGCTATTCTTGGCATTCTTGCAAGCAAACTTGATTATCAGGTAATCTTTCCGATCACTCTTTGTACCGCTATAGCCCAAAAATAAATAAACAAATAAAAAAAATTATAAAAAAAAAATAGTAAAAATAATAATAAAAAAAATAAATAAATAAATAAAATCTTTCCCCACCTCTCTCCACTAACCTCTCATCCCTTCCCACAATTATCTCTAGACTCATTTAAGAAAAACAACAATGGTGAGAAGTAAAATGGCTTTCAATATATTGCAGATTCAGAGTTTGTCAGTAATAACTGTAAAAATTTCCTTTTCTTTATAATTATAGTTATAAAAATTAATTTAGTTATGGTTATAACAAATTAATTTAGGATATTGCAAATTAGAGTTCGTCAGTTATTACGGTAAAAGATTTCCTTTTCTTTATAGTTATGGTTATAAGAAATTAATTGAGTTATGGTTATAACAAATTAATTTAGATCAAATTTTCTTTCCTATCTTACCGTCAGTAATAATCAGATCCCATATACAATTATTAGATTTTTGTTAGTTAGTTATACGAAATAAAGTTATAAAGTTAGATTCAAGATTTTTGTTAGCATTTTAGTTATACGAAATAAAGTTATAAAGTTAGATTCAATAAAATTTTAGGTGGCAGATCTATAAACTAAAAGATAGTAGACTGTACTTAAAATTAGCCAGTAATAATGAGAGAGAGAGGGAGATAAACAGTATTTAACAATAAAAGAAAATATGAGAGGGTAGTGAGCTCCTTTAGCTCCTTTAAATTTTGTCACAAAGATCAGAATTTTTATCGGGAGTGAGCTTCTTTAAATTTTGTCTAACAGAAAAGATCAGAATTTTAAGATGGCCAAGGTAAATTAAGGAAATAATTTTATAGAGTTCAAACTTGAAACTGATGTCATGAGCTCATATAGGTTGAACTCGGATTTCAAAGGACGGAATCGAACTTTCATTAAAGATATAATTGTGACAATGACTTAAGCGAGCCAGATAAGTGACCTTACTATTGGCATGGTTATATTTGATGTTGACACGTGGCCTGTGGTTCTGCACGTGTCATATATATTGATATGTGTGAATTGTCTGTGGATCGATATGCTTCCTATATGTAACGACTCGAAATTTTCTACTTAATTTAAGATCGCTACTTTATACATACCATAAACATTGAATGCGGAAGACTTCATTTAAATTCCATAAAACATAACTTTTAACTTAAAACACAGCCATGGACTTACGTGTTTTGAAAACATCTTTAAAACGACACAACAAAAGACTCGAAATAAAATAAATAAGCCTTTAAGTTTAAAACATCCTATTCTATCCTAAGTCTAAGAAAATAAATGCCACTATCCTATGCATGTGCCATGATCTTGAGTTGGGATGTCGTCGTCAGACGTATAGGAATGCATTGCCTTAACCTGAAAAATGTAGTAGCACATGGCTTGAGTATTTAACGAAATACTCAGTAAGTGACCCCATTATTGGGGTTAAATGCAACAATCACATGCAATGAAATGATGGGACCTATCTTTCATTTCGTTTCATTTCGTTTCGTTTCGTTTCGTTTTCCCTACGGTGTAATCCTAACAGGTAATCGTGGACGTGTACCATATACTCTACACGCAGCCCATACGTGCGAGTATGGGCTCACCAGCTAGTTCGCACACCGCTGGGCCACTGTCCCTAGCCGGTGGGCATGCTCTGGGGGCCCACCGGGACCCGTTAAAACTAAAACCGTCACGGCAGCGCTATGCAGGGCATAACGATCGTTGTCCTGCCATTTGGATGTACGCGTCCGTACCCTCGTGATGGGATAGGGGTATCCCCCCAAATGCATGATCACACAATATGCATGAGGTCCCACTAGTTCTACAGTCATTATTTAATGAATATTACCCCGTGTCATGTATTCATGCTTACATGTCATTCTCATTCTCATTCTGTTACATATCATACATATTCCTAGCGGGGTTATGTATCATGCAATTTACCGTATTTCATGTCATACAATTCATTCAGTTACATTTCAATACTCATACAACAAGCCATAATCGTACAAGGGCCACACATCGTCACATGCATTCATATCACATCAACTAAGCAGCATAAATAACATACATTCACGTTCACATGATTTCGTACTTAAGCACAATAATCTAGCATACAATGTATCATATCATAACCAAGTCATAACGTAAACACTTCATAGTCATATCGTTCTCTAACTTACCATAGCCTTAACGTTCTTATACCTATCACAGACATATCATTACGTGACGTACCTTAGTCATATCATCACCAGAACGTATCCTAACGCCATCGTTTTATCAATCTATCACAAACCTATCCCTCTCTACCCATAACCTAACCGTATTCTTTCATCAATCTCTCCTATCCATAGCACTCCGGTATGTAACCTAACTCTAACGTTTCATGAACGTATCTTACTCCTATCGTTACATTTCGTTTTGTGCATCCTTCTCGTACCCTATCTCAAACATATCCTTGAGCACATCGTACCATAATTATTATTATACAAACCACATAATATAACATAACATAACATATAGGAAGCATATCGATCCACAGACAATTCACACATATCAATATATATGACACGTGCAGAACCACAGGGCACGTGTCAACATAAAAAATAACCATGCCGATAGTAAGGTCACTTACCTGGTTAGCTTAAGTCGTTGTCACAAATATATCCTTAATGAAAGTTCGATTCCGTCGTTATCCTTGATGAAAGTCCATTGAACTCCAAGTCAACCTATGTGAGCCCATGACATCAGTTTCAAGTTTGAACTCTATAAAATTATTTCTCTAATTTATGTTGACCCATGTGTTATACTTCATGCGAACGTTAGAGTCTTGAACGTTAGAGTCTTTGCTTGAGTTAGGTGTTGAAATATTTATATATGTTTGTTATAGTATTATTTTCATACAAACCATTTAATACTCATTAAAATTTCACAGATATTCTATTTTCTCTGATGGTGTTTAATACCCTTTTAACATTTTCCAGATAATTTTCAATTATATTCATAGTCTTCCCTCTCTGTCTCTTACTGTGTTTTCTTTCTTTTAATTATCTCTCTGTTTGAGAATGACTTTTAGTATCATTAAATAAAATAAAAGGAAAACTACTGACCTTTTCAAATGCATTACCTCTTTTCAGAGAAATATCTCTTTCTAACAAAACAAAACTTAATCTGAAACCTTTTTGTGCTTGTTTTTGTTAGAATTGGTCAATCCATTAGAATAGCTTGAAGTTAGTCATGCCATAAAGATAGGCTTACTTCGTTAGTTTCCTATGAAATCGGATCTATTAGTTAATCTTTTGCCAATATAAATAGAATATGTCCTCAATAGTGTGAGGCACAGTTTTGCATAAACTTGATATGGTATCAGAGCCGAAATAAGATCCACGAGATCCATAGCCTCTGCTGTTAGACATGTCAATCCCAAACAACACAATGTCTTCTCCGTCGATCAGTCAGGTGATTAGTGTTAAGCTTACACAAGAAAATTATCTACTGTGGTCTACCCAAATCCTTCCCTACTTGCGTAGCCAAAACCTTGTTGGTTTTGTGGATGGATCCATGCCTGCACCAAGCCAGACGATCGCCGTTGAACCAAGTGAAGAAACAGGGAATCGCAAAATTATCATCAACCCTGAGTTCACAGTCTGGTACCCCCAGGACCAGCTGGTACTCAGCCTCATCAACTCATCAGTCACTGAGGAGGTTCTCAGCACGATGGTTGGAATCACCACTGCACGAGAAGCCTGGATTACGCTGGAGCGACAATTTGCTTCCACATCTCGAGCAAGAGCAATGCAGATCCGTATGGAACTCTCTACTATCCAGAAAAAGGACATGACAATTGCTGACTACTTTCGTAAAGTAAAACATCTTGGTGATACACTTGCTGCCATTGGCAAGCGAATAGAGGATGAAGAACTCATCGCCTACATGCTGCAAGGACTTGGTCCAGATTATGATCCTCTAGTCACAAGCATTACAACCAGAACAGATGTATACACTGTCAGCGACGTGTATGCTCACATGCTGAGCTATGAGATGCGGCACTTGCGTAAGGGTACATTTGAGCAACTTTCATCTGCTAACAATGTCAATAGGATATCCATTCGTGGAGGTGCCAATGGAGGTCGAGGTAGTCGCGGTCGTAGTCGTCAGTTAAATAGTGGTCATGGACAATCAAGGCGTACTGTGAACAATCCTGGACGTCAACCATCAAAGACACAAAGCAGCTCAGGCATTGTCTGTCAGATTTGTGGTAAGCCCAATCACGATGCTTTGCAATGCTGGCACAGATTTGATCAGGCATATCAAGCCGAAAATAATCTCAAACAAGCAGCTTTGGCAACAAGTGGATACACTAGTGACACAAACTGGTATGTTGACACTGGAGCCACAGATCATATCACCAATGACCTAGAGAGGCTTACCACCAGAGAACGCTACACTGGCACCGACCAAATTCAGGTTGCAAATGGCGCAGGTTTGTCTATCTCTCATATTGGGAATTCATTAATTTCTGGTTCATCTCTTGTTCTGAAACATATCCTATATGTTCCTAAAATCAATAAGCACCTAATTTCAGTACAAAGACTAGCATCTGATAATAATGCTGTTGTAGAATTTCACCCAAACTATTTTTTGGTTAAGGACCGAGTCACGAAGAAACTCCTGCTCCACGGTAGATGTAAGAATGGCCTATACGTTCTACCGCATAATTTCAGTCAAGCCTTGCTGACAGCCAAACTTTCGAAAGAACAATGGCACAGAAGGCTAGGGCACCCTGCATCTCCAATTACCATTAGAATTCTACAAGATAATAATTTAGCTATAGATACTAATATTCCCTCTTCCTCAATTTGTAATGCTTGTCAATTAGGGAAAGCACATCAATTGCCATTTGGTTCTTCTCAGCATGTATCTACAGCACCCCTTCAATTAATTCACACTGATGTATGGGGTCCATCCATTGCGTCAGTAAATAATTCCAAATATTATGTTTCCTTTGTTGATGATTTTAGTCGTTATGTTTGGATTTACTTTCTGAGATGCAAATCTGATGTTGAGTCTGTGTTCCTTCAATTTCAAAAACATGTTGAAACTATGCTAAATACCAAAATTCGCTCCGTCCAATCAGATTGGGGGGGTGAATACCATCGGTTACACAATTATTTCAAATCCACAGGCATTGAACATCATATCTCCTGTCCTCACACACACCAGCAGAATGGGTTAGTCGAAAGAAAACACAGACACATTGTAGAAACTGGCCTTGCTTTACTCGCTCAAGCCAACATGCCTCTATCCTACTGGGATGAAGCTTTCAACACAGCTTGCTTTCTTATAAATAGAATGCCCAGCCGAACCATACAACAAGACACACCACTTCATAAATTGTTTGGTAAAAGTCCAGACTACTCCATGCTTAGGGTGTTTGGCTGTGCTTGCTGGCCTAATTTAAGGCCTTACAACAACAAGAAACTGAGTTTCAGAACTACTAGATGTATATTCTTGGGTTATAGTTCTTCTCATAAGGGATATAAATGCTTAAATAGAAGTACAGGACGTATTTACATCTCTAGAGACGTGGTTTTCGATGAAAATATTTTTCCTTTTGAAGAATCTAAGCCACCAAACAAAACCACAAATCCACATCATCCTGTTCTACTTCCAGCCTTAGCCAAACTTGCTAGTTTTTACACTGAAAATGCTCTTACAGATATTGAACCAGTTGTTAGTAATTCCCATATGAATGATGGTCAAACTGATAATATTGCTAGTGACAACTTGTCTGGTGTCAGCTTATCTTCTGCAGATAATACAAGAAGTTCAGAGGAAATTGCAGAATATGAAGCTGAGAGCAGTTCGATCAATGCTCAAAACCAAACTCATGAACATGTGTCTGATCAACCAACTGAAGCAGCTAGTCAACATCCAATGCGAACAAGGTTGAGAAATAACATTGTACAAGCTAAACAATTCACTGATGGAACTATCAGATATTCAGAAACCTCAAGAAAATTCGCAAGCGCTGTAACTATCACAACTCCGATCATAGAGACTGCTACTGAACCTCGAAACCTGCAGGAAGCCATGCAACATCCAAGATGGAGAGGAGCAATGAATGATGAGCTCTCAGCGCTAAAACGAAATGCCACTTGGGATCTAGTTCCACCCAAACCTGGAATAAATCTCATTGATAGTAAATGGGTGTATAAAGTGAAAAGAAAAGCAGATGGGTCAGTTGAAAGATTAAAAGCAAGATTAGTTGCCAAAGGATTCAAGCAAAGATTTGGTGTTGATTACACTGATACTTTTAGCCCTGTGATCAAACCGTCAACAATCAGGGTCATTCTTTCGCTAGCAGTAACCAAGGGCTGGAATATGAGACAAGTTGATATCCAAAATGCATTTTTGCATGGAATTCTGAAAGAGGAAGTGTACATGCGACAACCACCAGGATTTCAAGACTCAGCCAAACCAAAGAATTACATATGCAAGCTCAAGAAAGCCCTTTATGGCCTGAAACAAGCCCCAAAAGCTTGGCATTCAAGGTTGACTGGAAAACTTATTGAGTTAGGCTTCAAGGCTTCAGTAGCTGATTCATCTCTTTTTATTCTCAAAAACAGAGAGATAACTATCTATATGCTCATCTATGTTGATGATATAATTATTGTGAGCTCCTCTGATCAAGCAACCGAAAGGTTGATTCAGAAATTGAAAATAGATTTTGCAGTAAAAGATTTGGGTGGTCTTGAGTATTTTCTGGGTATTGAAGTCAAGAAAACACGAGATGGTATCATACTGTCACAGAGACGATATGCCTTAGATTTGTTGAAAAGAGTAAACATGGAAAAATGCAAACCTATGTCTACACCAATGGGTTCTGCTGAAAAATTATTCAGAGAACAAGGAATACCCTTATCAGCTGAAGAACAATTCAAATACAGAAGTACAGTGGGAGCACTACAATATTTGACAATGACTAGGCCTGATTTGGCATTTGCTGTCAATAAAGTGTGTCAATATCTTCATACACCTACTGATGCTCATTGGGGTGCTGTGAAGAGAATTCTTCGTTATGTTAAAGGCACACTAGCATTAGGAGTGAAAATTCAGAAATCAACCATGATGTTGTCGGGGTTTTCTGATGCTGATTGGGCTGGTTGTCCCGATGATCGACGTTCAACTAGCGGCTTTGCTGTATTTCTTGGAGCAAATCTAATCTCATGGAGTTCCAGAAAACAGGCTACAGTGTCAAGATCAAGCACCGAAGCAGAATACAAGGCCATTGCGAATCTTACTGCAGAAATGATTTGGATCAAGTCATTACTGAAGGAACTGGGCGTGTATCAATCAAAGGCTCCTCGCCTCTGGTGTGACAACCTCGGAGCTACATATTTAACTTCAAATCCAGTATTTCATGCTAGAACGAAACATATTGAAGTTGATTTTCATTTTGTTCGAGAACAAGTAGCACGTAAAGCAATGGAAGTTCGGTTCATTTCATCAAGTGATCAAGTAGCTGATATCCTGACAAAACCACTGTCTAAAACTCCTTTTACTACACATTGTAACAATCTCAACATGTACAAGACTTGTTGGGATTGAAGGGGACTGTTAGAATTGGTCAATCCATTAGAATAGCTTGAAGTTAGTCATGCCATAAAGATAGGCTTACTTCGTTAGTTTCCTATGAAATCGGATCTATTAGTTAATCTTTTGCCAATATAAATAGAATATGTCCTCAATAGTGTGAGGCACAGTTTTGCATAAACTTGATAGTTTTCACAAGAGAGAAAAAATTTTAATCCTTTTTTTTTTATTTTTGTTTGTTACTTTTTCAATTAGGTTGGCAATTACTTCTAGCCAGTTTAATCCATTCTATTTTGTTTATGCTACGTATCTTTCTAATTAAATTGCTAAATAAAACTAAATAATTGGATAAAAGGAAAGGAGATCTGAAATATAACTTACAGATAAATTGTCTCTCCCCTCTCCCATGTAAATCTTGATCATCTCTGTCAACCCATCTCCTATAAATTTGATGTGAGGCATGTCTGTTTTCTCAAATCTGAGATTTTTCATTTCTGTTTTATTTGCCAGGATTGTTTTCATTTCTATTTCATTTGCGATGATTGTGAGGTGTGTTGAGGAGAGATTATTGGGGAAGTGACTTAAGGGAGAGAAAAGAGGGAATAATGGTTTTATTTATTTATTTTTTTTTTTATTAATTTATTATTATTATTATTATTATTTATACATAATAATAATTTTTATTTGTTTATTTATTTATTTTTGGGCTGTTACTCTATATGGATTAATTAGATTAATTAGAGGTACTCCATAGTTAAGCATGTAAGCATAATTTATTTGGAACACTTCTGTTCGGAGAATTTCTAAGATGTATGTAAGTGAGGACTCTTATTTTTTAAGTGTATTAATGAAACTTTTATATCTTTAAGAATTTTTTTCATTGATACAAAATTCACATTTTATTAGTTTAGGCCTAAAATATATAAAAATGAGAAGAAAAAAATGAAACAAACCAAATTAAATAAATAAAAATTTATATCTAACTCTTCATCAAATGGGAGTGATCTCCAAATCTATAAGTTTTTAGTTTTTTATTCATAAATAAACAAGGAAATCGAGTAACATAAACTTTCCAACCACACTCTTAATTTATTTTATATATATTAAATAAATAAAAAATGGCTTTAAAATAAATAAACTTAAAGATTAACCTCTCAAAATTTATATAAATAATAAAATATTATTTTTCGAGGTCACTCTATAATTATTTAGAGTGTTCATATACTGTATTTAGTGGTATAAGGTTTTACAACTTTACTACATATTCCAAACCCAAATTTTCTGTTTGTTTGTTACCCATCAAACAACATTAACACACACGAAATAAAAAAAAAAAAGAACAAAACAAAAACAAAAAAAAGTAAACATTAAACATGGTTCTATATGAATTTAAGCAAACATTAAAGAGCAAAAAAAAAAGTGTCTATAGATGTAAAAACGTGTATTAAAAAGTGTAACATGCTCAACTAAAGTGTTTTGTTCGGCATAAATATACCTCTATAATATAACCAATCCCAAGTAAAACTTTAGGTTCGAAAGTTGTTGTTGGAAACTCTGTTACAATTTGTTTGGCATCAAAAGTGACGTAATACAAGATACCCGTGACAGCTTCATGGCTAGCCTTTAGATTTTTACAAACTCAAAGTTTGTACTCTAGTCATAATAAGAAGAGGTTTAACAAACGGTTAGAATAAGAACGTTTAATAAGAGGTTAGAAAGCTTAGTAAAGTAGGATAAAAATATACATACATACCAGAGGTTTAATGAGGGGTTAGAAAGGTTATGAAGGTAGAGTAAATATATACATACATTTCCTATCACGTGTACCATCATTTGAAATTATAGAACACAACAATAATAATCTAGTAGGAGAAACATAAAAAGAAAAGGAACCTGCTGGGAGGAAGATCCATTCACAAACATTATCCCCATGTAATTTCTTTAAATCATATTTACTGAAAAATTATGGGAAGAAAGTCTTCCAGTTTTGCAAATCTGTCCATTGGCACGAATTCAAGGGATTAACACTTACCACAAAATAACTAGTAAAAAATGAAAGTCATCGTACTAAGTGGACATCATTGGTCTTCGTAACAAAAAGATGGTAACATTGTAATAGAAAATTTGAAAAAACACAAATCAGATTTAAAATTGCATGGTTGGGTAGTTAATACTTTATAGATATCTATTTGGGACACTTGATTGGAATGCAGATAAAGTAAGTGTCAACCATTTGCAAAGTTTTCGAGAAAAAAAAAATTGACAATCACACATAGATTTGGAAGGAAAGAATAATCATGGTTACGAACTTACTCCTCAAGAAGTATGGGGTAAGATAATCTCTCTATCCGATGCTTCGGATCTTCTCTTGTATCGACAATGTTTTAACTGATTTTTGCAAAACCATTGTCATCCTTTGGCACGTGAGTATCCAATATTTTTTATCTGTTGTCCTCTTTCCAAATCCAACTACTAACACTGCATGTGACGAAATAATTTATTTACATGTTCACTAATACATCTTTCTACCACATCTAAACAACCTACCGTTAGTTAAGATTACACCAAATAAATTAATTTTAGTATGAAAAATATTTCTAATTTAAAATTTTCACGTGATAATTTTCAAAATTTATAAATTCATTTTGGAATGGTTTCAATCACTAAATTCAAGTTATTAGTAGTCTATCATATCATTTTTAAATGTCATTTTCTAAACTAAAATAAAAAATATAACAAAAAAAAATACACATAAACTATAATATTTTACTTATTTCCTTGTTTCTGAAGCTCACCATTCTCCCATTATACTGGCTATAACATTCTTTGATCTTGTACATTTGGGTCCAATTTAACCTAATCAACTAGTTGATGGGTGAACTTCAAATAAATCTTCATCCTCATTTATAAATCGATGTTGTATAAAAATTAGCTCTTACAATGGTCATGCCCAACAACAACCAAAAAAAAAAAAAAAAAAAAATAGGATTATAATATTATAATAAATTAGGATTATAATATTATAATACACTAAAAAAAATATTAAATCTTTATATTTACAACCTCTCTATGGTCGAAGTGCTCCATAAATTAGAATTATAATATTATATTATACTAAAAATATTAACTTACACTCCATGATCTCTTCTCTTAAAATGTTCAATCTAAATATAAAAAAAAAAAATTATATTTTTATTAATTTAAAAAAAAAAAAAGAAATGTTTTGAAATTTAATACCTGTATTTCTCAAATTTAAAACATCAATGGTAATATCTATAATAAATTTAGAGTAAAATAAAATATAAAAATTTAATAAATTGTAATATCCGTAAAATCTCATATTGTCTTGGATGTACTATATTAATGAATTAACATAACGGGTGGAACTTGTGGAACTGGAACTGGAACTGTTCTATGTACACAAGAATGATTGTATAAGGAGGGATCCGGAAGATTATCTGATAGAAGTTGTACGTTCACAAGAATGACAGTCATAGAAGGAGGGATTCAGAAGATTACCTTGCGTTAACAAGCAAGAATGGTAAGAATAGCGATAGTTCACAAGAATGTTAGTCATAGAAAGAGGGATCCGGAAGATTACCTTGCGTTAACAAGCAAGAATAGCGGTAGAAGAAGGGATCCTGAAGATTACCTGATAAGTTTTACGTTAACGAGCAAGAATGGTCGTAAAAATGGCAATAGACTTCTATCCGTACCGGAAGATTATCTTGCGGCAAGAATGACAAGAATAGCGGTGGAAGAAGGATCCTGAATATTACTTGATAAGTTTTATGTTAACCAGCAAGAATGGTCGTAAAAATGGAAATAGGCTTCTATCCAACAACCGTAAAACATTTTTTAAGATTACAAAAACAATCAAATAAATTAATTTAACAATTATTTGAAAATTTTCCTTTAAAATTATATAATAAAATATTTTTGTAATATGTGATACTTACCACGCTTATGTATTAGAAGTATTGAATTCAAAGTATTTATACTGATATCTTCTAAAATTAATTTTCATCATGTGCACCACCTACCTAATAAATTAAATGTCATTTTATAAAATATAATAAATTAATAAATAACAAAAAAAAAAAAAAAAATCACACACAAACAAATTAAAATATTTTGCATTCTCCTCGATTATGGATAATCAGCTACTCCTACCATCCTTTTACGTGTCATTTGATTGTATTCTCTCCTTTTACATAATGAGTTTTTCTTTCCTTTTAACTCATTTAAAAGTTTGATTGATATTGCAAATGTAACAACGCAATCAATTAATTATTGTTGTGATTATTGAGACAAATCTTCATTTTCATTTCTAAATTTTATGTTATATAATGATCTACTACCGCAGCCACCAGCAACAATGAACAAAAATAGTTAGAATTGTAATATTATAATACAAAAAATTTAGCAATTATTTGAAAATTTTTGTTATAAAATAGAATATTTGTGTGATACGTCAAGCTTGCCAAGACTTCTCGTATTAGAATATTAAATTTAGAGTATCTACCCTATCTATCCTTCTACAATTAGTTTTCATCTTTTGCCCCACCTACCACAATAAATTAAATGTCATTTTACAAAATATAATAAATTAATAAATACCATCCACAACAAATATCACACACAAACAAATTAAAATATTTTTTTGCATTCTCCTCGGCCCGCCCATGTATGGATAATCAGCTTCTCCTACCATCCGTTTGGCTATGTATAGATAATGAGTTTTCTCTTCCTTCTCTATAACTCGTCTAAAAGTTTGGTTGATATCACCAAAGGTAACATCCTCCAAAATCTTGTTCACTTTGTAAATTTAAGGCAATCAATTAATTGTTGTTGTGATGACTAAAACAAATCTTCATTTTCATTTCTAAATTTCATGTTATATAAGGATTCACTGACACAGCCAGACACAGCCGAGCAACCATCTAATTGTAAAAAAAAAAATAGTTAGGATTATAATATTATAATACAAAAATTATTTAACTGTTTCTCTGTCTTTTAGGAGTCATTGACTCGAGTAAGGTTATGAGTACAGAATAGTCCCATATAAACCATCTAGTTGTAAAAAAAATAGTTAGGATTATAATATTATAATACAAAAATTATTTAACTGTCCCTCTATTTTAGGAGTCATTCACTGGAAACGAGAGTAAGGTTATTGAGTACTGATCATGATTAGAATAGGTCACAAATAAACAATCTAATTGTAAAAAAAAGTTAGGATTATAATATTATAATATAACAATTATTTAACCGTTCCTCTATTTTAGGAGTCATTGACTCGAAACCAGAGTAAGGTCATGAGTATTGATCATGATTAGAATAGTGTCCCAAATAAGGTAAAGAACGGGTTCTTAATCCTAAATGGAAAGTACGGATAAGGATTGTAAACATAGTATCTATCTAAATATGGTCGACTCCTTTTCATAATTAGAAGGTATATAACCTACCCTATTCCGGTCTAGCCTCATATGAACTTCGATAGAATTAATATGAAAAAATAAAAAAAAATGAAAAAATGAAAAAATGAAAAAATGAAAAAATATTAATTATAAAAAATTATTATAGATAGGGCGGAGAAAATAACTGGTGAAAAATAGAAAATAATATAGGAGAAATATTAACTAATATACTGCAGAATTGAGGAAGAAATAGTGAAAATTCAATCATCTTAGTTATATTAGATTAATAAAAATAATATATAAAAGATTTTATATTTTTTCCTCATACAAATTATATATAAAACTGATATTTTAAAAAATTTGGTGATTTAAATAATTAGAATTTAATATGGGTGGTGTTTCTCTATCCATCAAAATTTGTCACGAACTAATTTTTAAGGTTTTGAAACTAGATACATTCTTGTAAACAAAAATAAATGTGTGGGTTAAGGATGAATACTGGGTAAGTTTGGTTTCCCTTCTTTAACTAGTTAGTTTTTGTAGAGATAAATAGCAAATTATATGAATTTGTTTTGTTTGCTGTTTATAACATAATTTTTCAATTTTCGACGTGATCTTTAGCTTAATTTTAATTTTGGACGTGCATGGAGATCGATTAGAATTTGGGTCGAGACAAGCGAGTAACGGCCCATAACACTCTTAGACACTCCAATTAGGATTACAACTTTTTGTTTTATAGCGTAGATTTATATCGCTAACATCTATTTGAGTTTACCAACATTCCTTCAATCTCTCGTTGAGATTATTAAGATGCTTCGATTATGCAACTATAGTCTCATCTCATCTCATCTCACTTTTTGACATTGCAATTTTTCAAACTTTCTCTAGTCTCAACGTGGCCTTGATCTACCCCTTGAGGGATCTACCGATAAGGTGATTTTGTCAACGTCACTTGACCGATCAATAAAATGTGTTTGATTCAATTAGTTGGATCGGCCTTTTTAAAATCGAACTAGATTTAACTTTGTGCTCGACCACAATAGGTTTATTGTAAACCTCATCTCCCTGAAAATGGTTGTGGTCAAATTCTTGTGCAAGTGAAGCAATATTATATTGTATAAGTGGGATTCGGGAGGATCCAAAACAATATTGTGGTGTAAAATAAGAGTTTTAGGTATGGAGAAGAGAACAAAATCGAGTCACAGACACAGATTATGTATTTTATATGTTTTTTATTTAAAAGAAAAATGAGAAAAATGGAGAGCACGTGATTGCTGGTCGGATGTCACAGGCTTCCGGCGGATAGCCACCCTAATGGTAACGCCCCACTTAAAAAATTAACACCAATGTCTCAACATAAATATCAGCCTTTCATTTTGATACAAAACTATTAATTCGTTTAATTTTGACTTTCTTTAATATCAACATAAATTAACACCTACGGTAATAAAATTACATAAACAACGAAACATTAAAAAGCTAAAAGTGTCTATTAGATACGAAGGATAGAAAGATGCTCAACTAGAGCGTTTTGGTCTACATAAATATACCTCTTTACTACTGTCAATCTCATGTAACACCTTACATTCGAAAGTTGCTGGAAACTCAGTTCCAATTTGTTTGACAAAAATGATGTAATACAAGAGACCCTAAGGAGGTCCTTCACAATTTTCACAAATTATACCATAGAGAAGCTTAGAGGGGTTTGTTTGACATCAATAGTGATGTAATACAAGTGACCCAGGAAAATTGTTGGGTCCTTCGCAATTTTCAGTACCTAACCATGGAACAAGCTTAGTGGTTAGAAAGGAGTTTGTACCTAACCATAAAAAAGGTTTAATGAGGGGTTAGAAACTTTATTGATAGAAGAAAGGAGTTTGTACCTAACCATAAAAAAGGTTTAATGAGGGGTTAGAAACGTTATTAATAGAAAAAAATACATATAGAGGAGTTTGTACCCTAAGCATAGAAGAAGGTTTAATAAGGGGTTAGAAAAGTTGATGGAAGAAAATACATATAAGAAGAAAATGTGGAGTAAAACATACATACATTGTCGATGTTACTCACTAATAGCTTTCTGGGCAGTCTCAAAAATATGGTTTGGATAGAAATTCCTCCGATACAAGTACAATGGGCTAATTTCATAATTGTCTCAAAAGTGGGTACATCAAAACCGTGTGCGCATATGATCGATATTACAAAATAATATTAGGAAAAAAAAATAAAGGAAAATTAGGAAGAAGAATTGAAAAGAATACTACGTCGTACGTGAGTACGGCTTGATTGTATCAGCTCATCTCCCAGAAGTGTCATTAAAAGATTAACGAAGGGATTGAATCGAGTTCAAAATATCTTTCCAACCAATATGATGGCATTCCAATGGCAGCTATGAATTAGGACCCAAACTAAACCCTAACCCTGAAATTTATTTATGAACTTTCATTTCAATATTATTTACTTTTTCTTTATTATATTTTCGTTGGATCTTTCATTTAGTTTAGTTATAATTTGGAAGATTATTGGTCAATAATCTCTTTATCTAAATTAATTCCTAATCTATTATTACATACCTTAATTCTATTTTTTAGGTTATTTACATTTACATAAATTGAATAGAAAAAATTCACACTTTTCGAAATGTAATATGGTTTAATTTATTTTAAAATGATATTCTTATATTAATCCACCAAAAATCATTTATAATAATAATAATAATAATAATGTCTAAAAAAATAAAAATTAAAATTAAAAAAAAATGATTTTTTAGTTTCTTTTAAGTTAGGACAACTTCGAAATGTTGCTTTATTGGTACAATAGATTTTATCAAGTAATTCAACTTAATCGGTATACATCTTTGAAGGGTTATTTGTAGATATACGTATAGGTATATGTATAAGTACATGTATAAATATTTACATGTACGCTCATTATTTCATATTTAATTAGATTTATGATTTTTTTTGTTTATACCTTGCATAGTTTAATTATAAATTTATTTTGAGAATTATTCATTGTGCTATTTATTATTATTTTTTTTCAATAAAATTTGGTGGAGGTTACTTTTTATACTTATTGTCATTGCTCATCTCTACCTAGATTATATGTTGGCTCATTTGTTCATTTGTATGTTTTGAAAGACACCGAATGGAAGAATGTCGAGTTTTTCAATCTCTCGAAATAATTCACTTGTGATTTTCTTCTGTCATGTATTGATTTTCTTAATTTTCAATGAAAAATGATGAGAACAAATGTTACTGTACCATCATCTTCTATCACGTGTACCATCATTTTAAATTCCAAAACACAACAATAATGATCCAGAAGGAGAAACATAAAAAGAAAAGCAACCGGTTGGGAAGAAGATCCATTCAGGAAAATTATCCCCATATAATTTCTTTAAATCATATCTAGAGAAATTATGACAAGCTAAGTCTTCTAGTTTTGTAAGTCTAAAGTTCCCTGGTCACGAAATAACTAGTAAAGAAATTCCATCCCGTAAAAAATGGAAGTCATCGTACCAAGTCAAAATGGAAGTCATTGTACCAAGTCGGACAATCATTGAAAAAGATTAGAACAGTGTAATAGAAAATTTGAAAAAAACAAAAATGAGATTTAAAATTGCATGGTTGGGTAGGTTAATATATCTATTTGTGGCACCAATTTGAAATGGATAAACTACTAGTAAGTGTCAATCTTTGCAAAGTTTCTGAGATAATAATAATAAAAAAATAAAAAAATAAAAAATCGACAATCACACATAGATGGGGAAGAATCACGGTTACTAACTTACTTCCTCAGGAAAGTATGGGGTAAGATAATCTTTCTATCTGATGCTTCGAAACTTGTATCCAGAGTGTTTTGACTGATTTTTGCAAAACCATTGTCAGCCCTTCCCAAGTGAATTTTTTATTATCCAATATTTGTATCCGTTGTCCTCTATCCAAATCCAACTACTAACACTGCATGTGGAGGAGCCACAGACACTTTATTGATCGCTAATACATTTTCTACCACATTTAAACAACGTTAAGATTACACGAATAAATTAGTTTTAAACAACGTTAAGATTACACGAATAAATTAGTTTATACAATAAAAAATATTTCTAATTTAAATTTTCATTATAATGTTCAGAATTTATAAATTAGTTTTGGTATTGGTCTATCATATCATTTTAAAAAAATTGATTTTCATTTTCCGCATGTTCTATCATCATAAATTAAATGTCATTTTACAAAATAAAATAAAAAATATAACAAAAAAAATACATAAACTAAAATATTTTACTTATTTCTTTGAAGTTCTCCTCTTCTGTAGGGATAATAGCTTCAATTACTATCCTCCCATTATTTATAATCCAATGCTTTGATGCTATAATATTGATCTCTTGTACATTTGTGTACAGTTTAACCCAATCAACCAGTGGTTGAGTGAACCCTGAAATAAATCTTCATCCTCGTTTCTAAATCTTATGTGGTATAAAAATTAGCTTTCATGCCCAACAACAACCTAAATAAAAAAAAAATAAGATTATAAATATATAATAAATTAGGATTATAATATTATAATACACTAACAAATATTAACTATTTATACTTGCAACCACTCTGATGTCGAAGTGCTCCATAAATTAGGATAATAATATTATATTATACTACAAAATATTAACTCTACAACATGTCGAACACGAGTACTCCATGATCTCTCCCGTTAAAATGTTCAACCTAAATATAAAACTAAATTATATTTTTATTAATTTAGAAAAAAAAAATGAAATGTTTTTATAGGAGATTTAATACCTGTATTTCCCAAATTTAGAAAGAAAGAAAAAAAAAATGTTTTTATAAAAGATTTAATAACGTTGAGAATAAAAGATAAAAATCCAATAAATTGTAATATCTGTAATAAATTTAGGTAGAATAAAATATAAAAATTCAATAAATTGTAATATCGGTAAAATCTCATATTGTCTTGCATGTACGATATTAATTAATTAACAGAATTGGTGGAACTGGAACTGGAGCAGTTCTATGTACATAAGAATGGTCGTCGTATAAGGAGGGATCCGAAAAATTACCTGATAGAAGTTTGCGTTCACAAGATGGCAGTTGTAGAAGGAGATTATCTTGCGTTAACAAGCAAGAATGGCAAGAATAGCGGTACTTCACAAGAATGGCAGTCGTAGAAGGAGGGATCCNCATTTGTGTACAGTTTAACCCAATCAACCAGTGGTTGAGTGAACCCTGAAATAAATCTTCATCCTCGTTTCTAAATCTTATGTGGTATAAAAATTAGCTTTCATGCCCAACAACAACCTAAATAAAAAAAAAATAAGATTATAAATATATAATAAATTAGGATTATAATATTATAATACACTAACAAATATTAACTATTTATACTTGCAACCACTCTGATGTCGAAGTGCTCCATAAATTAGGATAATAATATTATATTATACTACAAAATATTAACTCTACAACATGTCGAACACGAGTACTCCATGATCTCTCCCGTTAAAATGTTCAACCTAAATATAAAACTAAATTATATTTTTATTAATTTAGAAAAAAAAAATGAAATGTTTTTATAGGAGATTTAATACCTGTATTTCCCAAATTTAGAAAGAAAGAAAAAAAAAATGTTTTTATAAAAGATTTAATAACGTTGAGAATAAAAGATAAAAATCCAATAAATTGTAATATCTGTAATAAATTTAGGTAGAATAAAATATAAAAATTCAATAAATTGTAATATCGGTAAAATCTCATATTGTCTTGCATGTACGATATTAATTAATTAACAGAATTGGTGGAACTGGAACTGGAGCAGTTCTATGTACACAAGAATGGTCGTCGTATAAGGAGGGATCCGAAAAATTACCTGATAGAAGTTTGCGTTCACAAGATGGCAGTTGTAGAAGGAGATTATCTTGCGTTAACAAGCAAGAATGGCAAGAATAGCGGTACTTCACAAGAATGGCAGTCGTAGAAGGAGGGATCCGGAAGATTACCTTGCGTTAACAAGCAAGAATGACAAGAATAGCGGTAGTTCACAAGAATGACAGTCGTAGAAGGAGGGATCCAGAAGATTACCTTGCGTTAACAAGCAAGAATGAATGGCAAGAATAGCGGTAGTTCACAAGAATGGCAGTCGTACAAGGAGGGATCTAGNGAGTACTCCATGATCTCTCCCGTTAAAATGTTCAACCTAAATATAAAACTAAATTATATTTTTATTAATTTAGAAAAAAAAAATGAAATGTTTTTATAGGAGATTTAATACCTGTATTTCCCAAATTTAGAAAGAAAGAAAAAAAAAATGTTTTTATAAAAGATTTAATAACGTTGAGAATAAAAGATAAAAATCCAATAAATTGTAATATCTGTAATAAATTTAGGTAGAATAAAATATAAAAATTCAATAAATTGTAATATCGGTAAAATCTCATATTGTCTTGCATGTACGATATTAATTAATTAACAGAATTGGTGGAACTGGAACTGGAGCAGTTCTATGTACACAAGAATGGTCGTCGTATAAGGAGGGATCCGAAAAATTACCTGATAGAAGTTTGCGTTCACAAGATGGCAGTTGTAGAAGGAGATTATCTTGCGTTAACAAGCAAGAATGGCAAGAATAGCGGTACTTCACAAGAATGGCAGTCGTAGAAGGAGGGATCCGGAAGATTACCTTGCGTTAACAAGCAAGAATGACAAGAATAGCGGTAGTTCACAAGAATGACAGTCGTAGAAGGAGGGATCCAGAAGATTACCTTGCGTTAACAAGCAAGAATGAATGGCAAGAATAGCGGTAGTTCACAAGAATGGCAGTCGTACAAGGAGGGATCTAGAAGATTACCTTGCGTTAACAAGCAAGAATGACAAGAATAGCGGTAGTTCACAAGAAGAGCAGCCGTGCAAGGAGGGATTCGGAAGATTACCTTGCGTTAACAAGCAAGAATGACAAGAATAGCGGTAGAAGAAGGGATCCGGAAGATTACCGGATAAGTTTTACGTTAACAAGCAAGCAAGAATAGTCATAAAAATGCCAATAGACTTCCATCCGAACAAGACCGACCTAAACACATTTAAGTAAAACATTTTTTAAGATTACAAAAACAATCAAATAAATTAATTTAACTACTTTGAAAATTTTTCTTTAAAATTATAAAATAGAATATTTTTGTAATATGTCATACTTACCGACACTTATCATATTAGAAGTATTGAATTCAAAGTATCTGGTATACTTTTAAAATTAATTTTCATGTTGTGCACCACCTACGATAATAAAATATAATAAATTAATAAAAATAACAACAAAAAAACAAAAATCAAACACAAACAAACTAAAATATTTTGCATTCTCCTCCTATCCATAATTAGCTTCTCCTACCCTCCCTTTTTAGGTGTCATTTGATTGCATCCTCCCCTATTAGATAATGAGTTTTTCTTCCATTTTCTATAACTCCTTCCATTTTCTATAACTCATTTCAAAGTTTTGTTGATATTACAAATGTAATATTCTCGAGGGTAAACTTAATACAATCAATTAATTATTATTGTGATGACTGAGACAAATCTTCATTTTAATTTCTAAATTTTATGTTATATAACGATTCAACACTAGTGCAGCAACCACTAGCAACAATCTAATTGAACAAAAAAAAATAGTTAGGATGGTAATATTATAATATAAAAGAATTAAGCAATTATTTGAAAATTTTCATTTAAAGTTATAAAATATAATATTTGTATGATATTAGAAGTATTGAATTTAAAATATCTAATAACCTTCCTCAATTAGTTTTGATGCACCACCTTCGGTAATAAATTAAATGTTATTTTACAAAATATGATAAATTAATAAATATCACTCACAACAAATTTCGCACGCAAACAAACTAAAATATTTTTTTGCATTCTCACCCGCCTATGTATGGATAATGAGCAGCAAAGGTAACATCCTCCAAAGTCGTGTTCACTTGTAAACTTAACGCAATCAATTAATTGTTGTTGTGATGACGGAAACAAATCTTCATTTTGATTTCTAAATTTTATGTTATATAACGATTCAACTGCATCAGCTATTGACCATCAACCATATGATTGTAAAAAAAATAGTTAGGATTATAATATTATAATACAAAAAAATTATTTAACACGTACTCTATTTTAGGAGTCATTGACTCGAAACAATAGTAAGGAGTAATGATCAGGATTAGAATAGGTCCCAAATAAGGTAAAAAAAAATTGTTCTTAATCCTAGAGTGAAAGTAAGGATACAGGGATTGTAAACATAGTATCTATTTAAATATGTTCCTATGACCCATTCTCATAATTAGAATATATATAACCTAGTCTATTTCGGTCTGGCCGAATGAACTCAGGATATAATTGATAAAAAATAGATAAAAATTTAGGGAGCAGAAAATGACCAGTGAGAAATAGAAAATAATATAGGAGAAATATTAATTAATAGGAATAAATAGTGAAAATTCAAATATCTTAATTATATTAGATTAATAAAGATGATATATAAAAGATTTTATATTTTTCTAATACACATTATATATAAAACTAATATTTTAAGAAATTTTGTGCTTTAAATAATTAGGATTTAAGTTGTGTTTCTCTCTCCATCAAAATTTGTCACGGATGAATACTCAGTAAGTTTGGTTTCCTTTTAACGTTTAGTTTTTGTAGAGACAAATAGCAATATTATATGAATGTGTTTTGTTTGTAGATTAATAACATAATTTTCCAATTTTGGACGTGCTCTTAGCTTAATTTTAAAAAGTTGGGTCACACAACCTACGATGCATAGAGATCGATTAGAATTTGGGTCGAGACAAGCGAGTAACGACCCATAACACTCTTAGACACTCCAAAGGCTGTAGAATGTTTGATCCAAATAAAATTATAGTAGGTTGTAATGTAGCTTTTGAGAAAGATCATGAATGAGATTGAAATTTTTTTGAAGGGGAAACAAAATTGGATTGGGGAAAAATATTGAAATTGATAAGAACACAGCCGAAGGAGGAAAAATCATACAGGAAACGACTTAACCGGTTGCTGAAACAATTGAACTAGTTGCTGAAAACGAAGAGGGGAAAATCACGGAAGAAACGACTGAACCGGTTGCTGAAACAATTGAACCAGTTGTTGAAGACAATTTTCCGGTAACGACTGAACCGGTTGCTGAAACAATTGAACAAGTTGTTGAAAACAATTTTTCAGTAACCTTTGCACCAGATTTGACAATAAGGGAGGGGACAAATCAACATCCATGTGTATGGTTAGCAGGTTATAATTCCGGTGAAGGCTTATCTGAGGTGGATGAAGAAAATATGACATTTTTCATGATTTCAGATCTGTGAATTTTGAGGAAGCTGTCAAAAGCCAAAGTGGAGATTGGCTACGGATGAAGAAATCAAATCCATTGAAAAAAACGAAACGTAGAATTTGATGGGGGCTAGAGCAAAGAAAATAGGGGTAAAATGGATATATAAAACCAAGCTGTATGAGTCTTGAGTTGATAAATGATCATTATTGCTTTTGCCACCCAAAAAGGTTGGAAACTCTATCAGTTAGATGTCAAATCAACTTTTTTATATAGCGAGTTAAAAGAAGATATTTTTGTTGAACAACCAAGAGGCTATGAGTAAAAGTGAATTGAGGAGATGGTGTACAAACTCCAAAAGGCTATCTACGGATTAAAACAAGTACCTAGAACTTGGTTTAGTCGAATAGAATCCTACTTCCTCAAAGAATGATTCAAAAGCAGTTCTAGTGAGCAGACACTCTTCATCAAGAGGAAGGGAGGTAAAATTCTTATTGTAAGCATTTATGTTGATGATCTTTTATTTACAGGAGACGATGAAGAATTATTGGAGGAGTTTAAACGTTCCACGAAGAAAGAGTTTGATATGACTGACTTAGGTCAAATGAGATTTTTTCTTGAAATAGAAATAATACAAAGCTTAGATAGTATTTTTATGTGTCAAAGAAAGTATGTTGCTGAAGTTTTAAATTGATTTGACATAGAAAATTGCAATTCTTTTTGTAATCAGATTGTTCTAGGACAGAAAATGGTGGAAAAATAGTTGTAACTTTGTATAAACAAATAGTGAGAAGTCTGATATATCTCATGGCTACTCGTCCTGATCTCATATTTGTTGTAAGTTTGATTAGTGTTTTATGGCATGTCGAACACAACAACATTTTGCAGCCGCCAAAAGGGTTTTAAGGTACTTGAAAGATACGGTAGATTATGGTGTATTTTATAGAAAGGGAGGAGTTGGTGATTTAATTGGATTTACTAATAGTGACTATGCCGGAAACATAGAAGATAGCAAGAGTACTTCAGGCTATGTGTTTATGATGAGTGGAGGAACAGTAACTTGGTTTTCTTGTAAGCCGCTTATAGTTACTTTATTAACCACAGAAGTTGAGTTTGTTGCTGCTAGTGCCTGTGCATGTCAATTTGTTTGGATGAGGAGGATACTCAAAGAGATTGGTCACTCTTAAATAGAATAACAAAGTTAATATGGGATAATACTTCAACTTTTAAGCTATCCAAAAATCCAGTTCTATATGGATGTTCCAAACACATAAGAGTAAAATTTCACTTTCTTAGAGATCTTACAAAAGAGGAATGATTAATTTATTATTTTGTAGTACACGAAATCAACTTACTGATTTGTTGACAAAGCCTCTAAAATTATAATTATAAGCATTTAGTCCGTAAACAATTCCTCTCGTCTAGTTAGTAACGCTCAATTGTGCACTGCTCATGTGAGATTAGGGTTTTATTGCCGCTTTTGTGTGCACTACTAAAAGATTTAATATAGAGTAAAAGATTGGGTTCAAAAATTGAGAGTTGGTGGAAATCTCATCAAGTTTCTTCACGAATTCATCACTGGTTTCAGGATCATTCAATTCTGTCAAAAATCGAGAAATAACAGAATGTATAGTTTTTGAGTTCTGAATTACGGAAAAATTTATTTGCAGGGTTTGTAGGGTGATGATCGTTAAAGGAAACAAAAATTTTGTTGTTGACAAGTATCAAGCTTAGTTTAAAGGTGAGTTACTTTTTTAGACTTATTGAAATTGATAGATTCGGAACAGTTTGATTGGAGTTTCTTTTGGGTTCTATTTCAAAATTGTTAGCCTGCCTTTGAAATTGGTTTTATATTGATTACAAGACGAGATTCTATTTTTCTGTTGGCGTTGAACATTAAATCCACCATGATTGATTCTTCGTTTTCCTTAAAGACGTGGGTCTGATCTAGTCTCTTCATCAATTAATATATTAAAGAATAAATTGAATTTTAGCGTGCAAAACCATTATTATTGGTTAGATTATGATTTCACTGCAAGTGAAACCACATATTTGGGATGAAAAATTTGGATCGTTACATTGTATGTGTAAGCATATGTACCATCGTAAACGAAGGGAGGTATCTCTCAATGCATGAACACACAAGATACATGAAGTCCCAACATTTGTATAGGACTTCCCCTACCATTCCATTCGTCTCATATCATTTTATCATAACTTTTCATGTGTAGATGAGGGTTGCGCATTAGGCAAATTTGTCAATCATATCATATATTTTGAACAACCATCCTTCTTTTATGATATGGGTTTAATATAATTTTGTAAGGAACTAATATTTTCCATTTTTGTTTTTTTTTTTTTAGGAATGGGAATGATAATAAACATTATAAATTATAATGGGATGAACCAAATTCCATGATTACAACTTCATTCGGCCAAACCAAAATAGTATTTAAACAGATACTACGATTCCTTAAATCCCTACGTCTTTATATCCAATTTATATTTCTTTTTTATTTATTGATTTATTGATTTTTTAATTATTTATTTATTGATTTATTGATTTTCTAATTATTTTTTTTACAGTTTAGGTTGAACCTTTCCATTGCGAAATCATTTGCAGTAAATATGAAAAAAAAAAAAAAATTTGTATTATAATATTACAATCCTAACTAGATTATTGATGGGTAATAGCTGGCATATCTGTATAACATAAAATTAAAAAAATAAAGATGGAGATTTGTTGCAGGCTTCAGCCCAACAACTAGTTCATTACATTAATCTCGACACAACTGTACAAGATTCTCAAGGATATTACACTTACACAAATAACAAAGCATTGAACTGGATTATAAATAATGAGAAATAATGAGTGAAGCTCATTATCCATAGAGAGAGGAGAACCGAAAGAAATAACAAGTAAAATATTTTAGTTTGTATGTGTGTTTTTTTAATTTTATAAAATGACATCTAATTTATGATGGTAGGTCGTGGCCAAAATGAAAATCAATTCCTTTATAAGATAGACACGAATAGACCACCATAGTGATGACGTGGATTTAGTGTTTCGACACCATCCTTTTAACAAGGATTATAAGAGTTACGAAGGAATTCAAAAGTCTTGAAAATGTAACTTATACAAACGGAAATTTTAATTACGAATATTTTTTTTTTATAAAAAAAATTGATTGAAGTAATTTATTCAATTGTGTTTTGTAATCTTAACTAATATTTTAGGTTGGTTAGATGTGGTAGAAAATATGTTAGGGTGGTCCTGAAGATGACAATGAACTGTTAGACACTCCTTCGCATTTGGTGTTGGTAGTTGGATTTGGAAAGGACAACTGAGAAAATAAGATGACACACTCCTTCACATATGCTCTGGATTTGGGTAGGACAATTGATAAAATATTGGATAATAAAAAACTAAACTTATGGGGAGAATGTTGGAGACACACTCGTTGTATTTGGGTAGGACAATTAAGAAAATAATGGATACTAAAAAAAACTTATTGGGGAGAATGTTGGAGACAAAGTGGTTATGCAAAAATTAATCCATCAAAACTTTGTCGACACAAGAGAAGGTACAAACATTTGTTAGAAAGATTATCTTACCCGTCATTGAAGGTCAGAATAGAATAACCAACCATTAGTATAATTACTAAAATTGATATGGGTTGAAAAAACTTTAGCTCTCGTGAGAATAAAACATTAATTTTGTATATATTGATTGGGTTGAAAAAAAAACTATTTTAAAAAACGATTTGCTCAACACTGTTACATCGTATTTGTCATATTCTATTCTACTATATAAATTGAAAAAAACTTTGCTCAACGCTGTTACACATATTTGTCATACATACAATACAACCGTTCGGATACCTATTCTGTTATATAAATTAGATTATACCGTATATTATTCTCTAAAAAAATGATTGAGAGGAAGAGGAGAAAGGAGAAAAAGAAATAAAAGTCAAATTCCTATTCCTATTCCTATTCCTTCACTAATCATTGTATCCACATTCAGAGCAGCAACGGCAAAAAATGCTAAAGTTCCATGAACGAGTAGAATTTGTTTTCATCAAGGTCTTCCGTTGAACTTAAGAAAATCAACAAGGATAGAAAATCACAAGTGAATTATCTTGAGAGGTCTTTCAAAACATACAAGCAAACAAATGAGGCATCATACCATGTATATTATCGAGAAGACATCAGGATTTTGCAGCTAATTGGATTCTTTCTTCCTCAAAAGTTCATCATCCAAGCACAAAAAGGACATTTGATGTCTAGACAAACAAGTTTGAACAGCCTCTCATCCTCATGTATTAGAAAATCAGATAAATATCAAGAGCGAGAACAATCTCACAACACATAATGAAAATTGGAGAAGTTAACCACGAAAGTTGCATAGATTGGGTTAGATAAATCAGATGTCAAGAAATCAAATAAATATCAGAGCAATTAACAATTATAAATGTAATATGTGTAAGAAGGAGGATAGAAGAAGGGTGTGTGTCAGACTGTGGAAGTGGTCACCGACACCAGAAAGCTGTAGAAGGGAACAAAGGTGGGGGACCCTGTAAATAAACATGGGCGTAACCTTAGGGAATCTGTGACGAACCGACTACTTTTGATTATGATTCCAACTATGGAAAACAAATTCGTTAATGGATTGATTTTACCAGTTTCCCATATGGGTTGATGTTCTGTTTCTCCCTATAATGTTGGCCTGCAGCATTACGCTTTTCTCCTGCATCTTTCCAAAAAGATGTTATTTCTCCTGATGCATTGAATAATGGGATGGGGAAGACTACCCATTATTCAATGCAACCCTTTTAGTTTCTTTTTCGCTTCTCTTTCATTTTCTTTGCTTCCTTTCACTCTTTCATTACCTCTCAGGTTTCAAACTTGATTCTCAAATGGCTTCTTCACCTCCCAACTCATCTGCCTCCTCTGCCTCTGCCTCTGATTCAAAGCCCACTCCCGCCGCTGGATGTTGTGACCACTTGCTTGCATCTCCATGCAAACCAATTCATCCTAATCATACACTTGATCTCGATGATTCAGATGAAGAGTACGAACATGGTGTGCGTGTGATGAATCGTGAAGAGATGAGTCGATACTATCAAGTCTTACGAGACACCGACGTACTCTTTTCAATTCCCTTTGCTTTTATTCGTTTCAATGAATTCTATTATTATTTTATTTTGTAATATCATATGCCACACAGGGTTTTGATGTACCCACTTTTCCCAACACCTATGCTCTTGGTCTCATTGTACCTATCTGTGAGGAATATCTATCTAAACCATATCTTCGAGACTGTGCCGAGAAAGCTATTAGTCACTACAACATACGAAATGTACGTATATTTTTACTCTATATTTCCTTTTATCAATAACCTTTCTAACCCCTTATTAAACTTCTCCTTTCTAACCCCTTATTAAACTTCTCCTCACTAGGGTACAAACTTTGAGTTTGTGAAAATTGTGAAGGCTAACCAGCAAGTTGTCAGCGGTTTCTTCTATTACATCACTTTTGATGTCAAACAAATTGGAACAGAGTTTCCAACAACAACTTTCGAAGCTAAGGTATTAGATGGGATTGATGATACTAAAGAGGTATATTTATGTAGACCAAAACGCTCTAGTTGAGCATCTTTCTACCTCTTTCTCTTTTACTACATGCATGTGCTTATATCTAATAGACACTTTTTTGCTCTTTAAGGTTTGTGTTGTTTGTGTAATTCCATATGGAACTATGGTTGCTCTTTAATGTTTGCGTTGTTTGTGTAATTCCATATGGAACTATGGTTGCTCTTTAATGTTTGTGTTGTCTGTGTAATTCCATATGAAATTATGGTTGCTCTTTAATGTTTGTGTTGTCGGTGTAATTCCGTATGGAACTATGGTTATGATTAGTTTTGTTCAATATTTTTCTTTTGTAATCTGTAGCAGAGCTGCAGACCCTTATACCACTAAACGCACCATATGAATACCACTAAACGCACCATATGAATACTCTCAATAATTATAATTACTTATCATCCGTCCAAATATCATCGTCCAACTTTTCCTTCATTTCAGGAACATAAGCAACTTATAACCCCTAAACCAGGAGGCAGTTCCAATTCGCAAATTGTGAATGGTGAACTACCCAAATAGCCTAAATTTACAACTTAATACTATAAGAACTANTTTTTTTTTTTTTTTTTTTTTTTTTTTTTTTTTTTTTTTTCTCTTCTCTTCTCTCTAGTGCTACCCCTATTCCTTTGCCATAGTAAGACGCATACACTAACTACTAGACAGGGGAACGATCATTATGTTTGACATAGTGTTGCCGTGACGATCCTACCCCTAACGGGTGTCCGACATCAACAACTCCCATAGTATACTCGCCCGACCAGAAAGGGGCTCAAGAAGTGTGCGAACCGACTGGTGAGTCCATACTCGCACGTATGGGTCGTGTGTAGGAAAGACGGACTGTTATGATAGGTCTCATACATACATTTTTATGTCCTTAAGCTTACTAAGTATTTTTGAAATACTCAAACCACGTGATTAAGATAGGATAAAGTTAGAGTATAGGTTGCAAGGCATTTCATTTTGTATTGTTTTTAATCTTATTTCTTTGCATTAGTTTTATTCAAAAACATTAAATTCTTTGCATTAGTTTTATTCAAAAACATTAAATTCTTTGCATTAGTTTTATTCAAAAACATTAAATAAAGTATACAAGTTTAAGATTAATGTTATTATAAAGAATAAATAGAGTTAATTCCGCATTAAATGTTTTATAACATGTGTACACGACTTTAGGTTATAGAAAATTTAAGATCATTATAATTGTGATCTTGGGTAAGACCCTAGAGATGATGTGGGTGGTCTTGGACATGAGTAAGTTCGATGTAATCTAAACAAGAAAAGTTACCTTCAATTGCAACGATATGGTTTGGATACATATTCCTCCAAACATGTTGTACTCACTAATAGCTATATTCCTCCAAAAATGAAAAATGTCTTAATTCTCTCCGTTTCTTCTTTAAAAAAAAAATTAAAAAATTAAAACCATTAAAAAATAATTTTTAATTTATTGGTCAGGCTAATTTTTTTGGTTGGTGCAAGAGATTTTCTTAACCCAATCTAACTTAACCGACATCTTATTCAAGGGTTACCTTAAATTTATTATTCATTATTTTCATATTTATTTAGATACATGATTTTGATTATACATATAATTATATAATTTTTTTTTTTAAAAAAAAATTTGCTATCCCTACCTCTCAGCTGCTTCTCTCCCATTAATTTCTCCCCGAATACAGTCTACAATTCTCAGGTACTCTTTTCTCCTACATTTTCCTTTTATCAACCTGGTTTCCTGCGCACATGCATTAAATTTTACTGTTGAAATGTTTCTTTTTCAGAATGGAGCAGCTTCCCCTGGATCATACCGTTGGCGTTTGCACTTCGTGCACCCTTCTGGATTTGTTCAGGACCTATATTCTACCGTGAACAGGTGTTTCTTATCTTTCATGCTCCATAGTTTATCGGTTCTTGTTTTATATGCGTAGTGCTATTACTATGTCAAGAACCGATAAACTATCCAACTTATTCTATTGCTTAATGTTGCAATTTGGGAGGGAAGAAGCTGATGGACATGTGATATTTTTGTCGATATCTATAATTGCGACTCTTCTGAACTTTCACCTCTATGGATATCCATGGAACAAATTGTTAATTGCTCTCATATTTATTTGATTTCCTGATACCTGATTTATCTAACCCAATCTACGGAACTTTCATAGTTAATTTCTCCAATTTTCATTATGTGTTGTGAGATTGTTCTTGATCTGTGATTTTCTAATACATGAGGATGCGAGGCTGTTCAAATTTGTTTGTCTAGACATCAAATATCCTTTTTGTGCTTGGATGGTGAACTTTTGATGAAGAAACAATCCAATTAACTGCAAAATCTATCTGGATGTCTTCTCGATAACATAAATTGTTTGATGACTCATTTGTTCGCTTGTATGTTTGAAAGGACACTGAGGTTGAAGAATGTCGAGCTTTTCAATCCCGCAAGATAATTCACCTGTTATTTTCTATCATGTATTGATTTTCTTAATTTTGAATGGAAGCCCCCGATGAAAACAAATGCTACTTGTTCTCATAACTTTTTGCTACCTTCCTTGCATCCTCCCCCTCTCTCCTTCTCTTGTAGTTTGTCTGCATTCTCTTGGATGACTAAAATAAGTCGGTTTCACTAGAGATGATTATGGAGTATGTGTTTTTTTTCGCAGTTACTACACTGAATATGGATACAATGAAGTATTCTTCCATGCGTACGGATGAGTGGTGATCAGCAAGTAATCTATATAGGGATGAGTGGTGATCAGCAAGTATATAAAGTAACCGCCACCAAATTTTATTGAAAAATAATAATAATAAATATCACAGTTTATAATTCTCAAAATAAATTTATAATTAAACTAGGATATGTATAAACAAAAATCATAAATCTAATTAAATATGAAACAACATGTACTCATACATATACGTCTACATAATCCTTCAAGAAGTTTATAGCGGTTAAGTTGAATTACGTTGAGAAAATCTATTGTACCAACAAAACAATATTTCAGGTTGTGTTGACCTGAGAAACTATTCTTCCATGCGTAGGGTATAAACTATGAGTTTGTGAAAGTTGTGAAGGCTACCCAACAAATTTCGTGCGTCTCTTGTATTAGTTTCCTGGGGCCTCTTGTATTACATCACTGTCAAACAAATTGGAAGAGTTTCCAACAACTTTGGAAGCTAAGGTATTACATGGGATTGATAGTAGTAAAGAGGTATATTTATGTAGACCAAAAACGCTCTAGTTTAGCATCTTTCTACATATTTTTACTACATGCATGTTCTTATTATATAATAGATACTTTTTACTTCTTAATGTTTGGTTGTTTAAGTAATTCTATATGGNTTTTTATGCTTATTAATGTTTTGTTGTTTATGTAATGTTCAATATTTTTTCGGTTGAAAATTTAGGTTTGGTATCTGCAGTAAAGTTGCATAACCTTATACCAATACCCCTGAACGAGAAAAATATTAGGTTCGGAATCTATAGTAAAGTTGCATAACCTTATATCAATACTTAGTAACTCTAAATATTTATAATTACTTATTATTAGTCTAAATATTTTAAATTTTTATTATATTCTTTGAAAAGAATGTCCAAATATTATTTTGCAAAATAGTAATCTCTTCCTATCCGAATTATGCCTAAAAATATATTTTATTATTTATATAAATTTTGAGAGATTGATCCTTACATTTATAATAATTTATTTATTTGAAATGGATCTTTTTATTTATTCCTAAATAATTATATTATATATAATAAATTAAGGGTGTTGTTTGAAAGTTTATGTTATTTGATTTCTTTTTATTAATAAATAAAAATCTAAAAATCTACCATGGAGAAACATGTATGTAAATATTTGCTATTAATTTTAAGCTAAAATCTAATGTATTCTTAATTTATAAATATTTGTTTAAGTAATTTTGTTTTAAACCCTTAAAATAAAATATTGGTCTTACAAAAATTATCACAAAATACTTCAAACCAAAACACATACATTTCTAATGAAAATGAAATAAAAAATTATCGAAAATGAAAATAAAATAAAAACAATCAGAATATTAGTTTCTTTTTGTTTGATGAACTCGTGGCTTGAATGATGGGGAGGACCTCGTATTGTTCCATTTCTCCTTGTATTTCAAGATAATTTTTCTTGGCCGACAATCTATGTAGACATGGTTGTTAGTTAGCTAATTCATACTTAGGACGACGTCAAAGTCACTCATGTCCAAGACCACCAACATCACCTTTAGGGTCCTTCCCAAGATCACAACTATAACGATTCTTAATATTCTATTTAACCTAAAGTCATGGTACACATATCATGAACATTTAATGCGAAATTAACTCTACTTATTCTTTATAATAACATCGATCTTAAACTTGCATACTTTTTTTTTTAATGTTTTTGAATAAAACTAATACAAAGAAATAAGATTAAAAACAATACACAATGAAATGCCTTATACTAACCTATATGCTACTAAATGGAAATGCAAGCAACCTATACTCTGACTCATAGTCTACTAAAATTAAACGTAAATCTTTCCTAAGCACGTGGCTTGAGTATTTTAAAAATATTTAGTAAGCGACCCATCGGAGTTATAATGCAAGGACATAAAAATGCATGCATGAGACCTATCATAACAGTCTGTTTTACTACAGTGACTATCCTAATGGGCAACTTGGATGTGTAATTAATTTACTACACACGGCCCATACGTGCGAGTATGGACTCACCAGTCGGTTCGCACACTTCTTGAACTCCTTTCTAGTCGGGCGAGCATACTCTGGGAGTTGTTGATGCCGAACACCTATTAGGAGTAGCGACCGTCACGGCAGCACTATGTCAAACATAATGATCGTTCCTCTGCCTAATAGTTAGTGTAACTCGAATTAACTTGAATTAAATCGATTCCTTCACAAGAATTCAAGATCTCAAGTCCACCTATCCAGATATATTTTTATTGTTTTTTTTTTTTTTTTTATACTCACAGAGCTTAATAAATGAAGTCGAAAATCAAGAAAAATTTAGTTTCTTACCGAAGTAGAACGGTTTCTCGATTTTGTTTTCCGACGCGATTTATGGCCGCGTCTCCTCTGAGAACTTACAAGACTCCTCACCTAAAGTGTTGCAACTAGATTATTAAGGTTTAAATCATCTAAAACTCCCGGATCTATGATGAAATCTTGAATCAAGAGAGGTCGCGGACTTACTCGCGTTCTTGCTCGTTTCTTGCCGAAAACGAACGATCCAAGGCTTAACCACTTCTCTTGATAATTTTAGTAGCTCTAGTAGGAGACCTAAGATTGAGGGTGTTTTGGTTTAGGTTTGAGGCGTTTCTCCCTCCTTCTCCCTCTTCTTACAAAAAAAAATGTAACCGTTCATTTCTCTTTCTCTCTCTATTTTTTTTTTTTCTTTTTCTTTTCCTTTTCTTTTTCCTTTCCCTTTTCCTTTTTTCGGGTCTGTCCACACCTCCTCAAAGTGGTATGTGTGGGGCAAAATTACCTTACCCCAGGTTGACTTTGACCCAAATTTCGATTACATTACCATTTTTTTAATTTTTTTCCTAAGTTCCTTGATGTATCCCGAGCATTTCTTTCTTCTGCACCGATATGAAAATCACAAAGTCCTCCAATAAAAAAAATTATCGGAAATGAAAATGAAATAAAGAAAATCAGATAGTTTGGTTTCGTTTGATCACTCATTTTTCTTGTATTTCAAGGTAACTTTTCTTGTTCCACAATCTATGTAGACATGGTTGTTAGTTAGTCAGTTACTCATGTCCCACATCACCAACATCATTTGTAGGGTCCTTCCCTAGATTACAACTACAAGGATCCTCAATTTTCTATTTAACCTAAAGTCATTACAAATCATCAACATAATCAAAATAAAAAATAAAAAATAAACCAAGCTTTTCTTCCATATCTTACCAATCTAGCTTTTGAAGAACATTAATCTTTGAATATTATGGTTTTAGATATTTGTTTTCTCCCTTGGTGGGTCTCCACTGTACAGTAAAAATTCTCTCATATCCATCTCCAATCTGTTAAATGAAACAAATAACATTAAAATATCACAGGCGGCTTCCCATATAGAAGATGCATATACTTTATTCCTAATGCGGCTTTCCATATAGAAGATGCATATACTTTATTCCTAATTATATTATATATTAAATATAATAAATTGAGAGTTTGACTTCAAAGTTTATGTTATTTGATTCCTTTTTATTAATAAATAAAAAATAAAAACTTAAAATTGGAGAAACATGTAAATATTTGTTCTTAAAACTAATTTACTCTTAATTTATAAATATTTGTTTTATTAATTTTGTTTTAAACTAGTCTTAGAAAAATTATTACAAATGCTTCCAACCAAAACACATGAATTTCTAATGAAAATGAAATAAAAAAATCAAAATAATGGGGAGGAGTTTGTATTGTTACCCTTTTACTTGTATTTCAAGGTAATTTTTATTGTTTGACAATCAATTTAGACATGGTTGTTAGTTAGCCAATTCACACGTAGGACGTCAAATCAAAGTTACTCATGTCTAAGACCACCAACATCACCTTTAAGGGACCACAACTATAACGATCCTCAATTTTCTATTTAACCTAAAGTCGTACACATATCATGAATATCTAATGCGGAATTAATTCTATTTATTCTTTATAATAACATCAAAGCTTAAATTTGCGTACTTCATTTAATGTTTTTTAATAAAACTAATACACAAAGAGAAATAAGATTAAAAACAATACAACATGAAATGCCCTATACTAACCTACATGCTACTAAATTGTAACGACCCGGGAAAGAAAGAAAATATATATATATATATATATATATATATATATATATATATACAAAATAAAATAAATTTAAAAACTCAGTCGTCGGAAAACCCGCGAGTTTTCCGGCGACCCGCCGAGTTTCGCAGAACCCACGTGAAACGAAGGCCACAGCACGCCCAGCCCTCAGCCCATGACACCCAGCATCTTCAGAACACCAGCAAAGGGAGAAAAGAGAGAAAATTTCGAGAGAGAGAGATTTCGGACAAACGTCGGCGAGTGTCTAGTTTCTCTGACGAGCCCTCAAACCGACACCAAACGACCTGTTACCACCATGAGAAGGATCCCTAACGAAAGCACAATAACTCAGGGTGCGTTTTGTGTTATTTCATAAGCGTCGTCGTCGATAACCGAGGTCGGAAAAATTAGGTTTTCGTAATCGTTCTTAGATCTGTGGCTTTTTAGGAGCTTTTAGGTCGCAAAACTCCCAGAAAAGAAAGAAGGATGACGAACAAAGAGGAAAAGGGAAGAAAGAGGACTGAATCGGCAATGGAAACGTCGCGGGAAGGAGAGAGAAAGCTCGCCGAAAAATCGGCCGAAGTCGGGTAAGGAAGACGGATCCACGGATCCGGGTCAACCCGAACCCAAAACCCGAGAGAGCCAGCCCATTCCTCCCTTGGCCTCTGCCTTCGGCCCAGCCCAACTACAGCGGCCCAAACCTCAAACCGGCCCAGAAGCTACGGTTCAGTTGAACCAACCCAGACTAGACCCACGGTCCAATTGAGCCGGCCTGCAAACCAAACACTTGCGGCCCAGCCCAGTAAGCCGAGGCCCAACGTTTAGCCTTGGCCCAGTAGCCTTCCACAGCCCGCGACCCGAACCACGACCCGAACCGGACTGCGACCCGCGCTTCGACCCGACACTACCGCCCGACGTGGCTTTCTCTGCTGCTGCCACGTGTCACACAGCGGCGCAGCAGTCCTCGGCGCAAACGGCTCGGGCTCCCTCCGGTGACGCTCCGGCGGCTCCTCCGGCGGCTCCAGCGGCTGTTCGGCTCGGCTCACCTGTTTTCAGCCCGGTTTCCTCTGTTTCGACCCTCCCGAATTTGTTTTCGGCCCCGATTAAGGTATCCGAGGCCGTTTTAGAGCCGTATTTCACATTTATTAAATTAGGTAAATTAATTGTGAAATACTAACGGAAAGTGGTGAACGGTGTGATAGGAAACAAACCCCAGCGAAGTAGGAAGCAGCTCTCACGGAACGGGAGCTTACGTTTAGCTATTTAGGGAGTACTTCGGCCGAGGCCAACCAAGTAAGTGGCCTTACTATAGGATAGACTAAATAAATTGTATGATGCTTGATGATATGTGCCAGTATATACATATTTTGTTGAGTGACGCTTGAATGTTTGACGCGACGTTGTGGCATTATGATGAGCATGATGATTGCATGATTTTTACCTTAATATGATGATGTTTTCCATATTGAGCATGCTAGATGATGATGAGTGCCATATTGCATCATGTCGTTAGATCGACGTAGGACACAACCCTAAGAGCATGAAAATGATATTAATATAAATATCCACGATATGCGTTACCTAGAGTAACAAAGAGATGAGACTAGAGGGTTGTGTCAGAAGAGACATTACGATGGATTTAGAGGGACCTCATGCATTTTGTATGTTCATAAGCATAGGGCTACTTCCCCTAGAGATGATGAGTGCGGACGCGCACCTTATGATGAGCGCGAATGCGCACAGGTGCGAAAGCACACAGATGAGGGTGTTCATGAGGCGCATGACACTATGGGGTTCCGCTGACCTCCGGACGTCGCTACAGATTAGCTTGACCAGAGGGTCCAGGGGGTGTGCGAGCGCCCTGGGGACTCACACTCGCACGTGTGAGTCGTGTGTAGGGAAGTACTACACATCCAATTTGTCCGAGACTGGAGGCCACCCCTAAGATGATTAGAGATAGGTCCCTATTCATGATTGCATGTGTTTGCATTAGCATGGCCCCTATAGTGGGGTCACTTACTGAGTATTTCTTCGAAATACTCAGGCCGTGTGCCATATTGTTTTTCAGGTAAAGGCAAGGCTCCCATGTACGGTTGACGGTGGCATCGTGATCAGAGACTGTGGCGCGTGCATAGGATAGTTGCATATTTAAAATTCCTAGTCTTGGTTAGGATAGGGCGTTTGCATTTCATTCATTTATATTAATTAATTTGTAATCGTTTTATTTTGTCTTTTGAACTCCAGCATGATGTTTGAAACACGTAAGTCCGGCAGTGTTTTCCAATGTTTTAACGTATTCTGAAGTTTTAAATTTTTCCGCTAATAAAGATGAGCATGCTTAGGTTTTTATTCTGCATTAGAGATGAGCATGAGACGTTAGTGGCGACTCTAGATATGTGGAAATTTAGGGTCGTTACATAAATAATGCAAGCAACCTTATACTCTAACTTATAGTCTACTAAAATTAAATGTGAATCTATCCTAAGCACGTTGCTTGAGTATTTTAAAAATACTTAGTAAGCGACCTTCTATTGGAGTTATAATGCGAGGACATAAAAATGCATGCATGAGACCTATCATAACAGTCTGTTTTACTACCGTGACTATCCTAATGGGCAACTTGGATGTGTAATTAATTTCCTACCCACGGCCCATACGTGCGAATATGGACCCTCGATTCGGTTCGCACACTTCTTGAACCCCTTTTTGGTCGGGCGAGCATACTCTGGGAGTTGTTGATGTCGGACACCCATTAGGAGTAGCGACCGTCACGACAACACTATGTCAAACATAATGATCGTTCCTCTGCCTAGTAGTTAGTGTACGTGTCTGTACTATCATGAACGAATAGGAGGAGCACCATGAAGAAAAAAAGGTCAAAGTCAATAGGGGCAAATAGGTAAGTTTGCTCCTCCAATCCAATAATTGGAGGAAGAAGAAGAAGAAGAAGAAGAAAAAAAAAAAAAAAAAAAAAAAAAAAAAAAAAAAAAAAAAAAAAAAAAAAAAAAAAAAAAAAAAAAAAAAAA